>NW_019416901.1:52365-79734 GCF_000390285.2 Anoplophora glabripennis | reverse complement strand
GTAAAATTTACAAATTTTTGTAGGTCAGTGGCGTAGGAATGGGTAATAAAGCGGGATTTTTTTTACCCCAACTTCTACGCCAATAACCTAATGATCATTTGGGATTCATTTTTAGATTCCGTGGGCAATTCCACATAAAAAAGGTATATTTGTTGAAAATCGGTATAGTGTATCGTTTTACCGAAAATCGCAGTTGAATAGGAGACCGTTCTTCTGATAAGTTTTTTTTGGAAAATTAGCGCTTTCGGTTTACGGCCTCGAGGGCTAAACATTTCCCAGCATGACTTATATACATCGTAACACACTAGTACCATAAATAACTATAATTTTGACTACTTATCTTAACCAGTTCTTGCAGCAAACTCTTCAGTGGCTTCATAAACCAACAATTTCATATTTTAGCGCACACATCACCCATCTTTCTTGCATTTTAGGTGTCTGTGCCCATAGGAGATCCCAAGGAAATAGAGGAGATCTTCGACACCATCTCCTACAAGAAGGGCTCTTCCCTTATTCGAATGATGACTCTGTTCCTGGGCGAAGAAGTGGTAAGGAAAGGAGTCAGCAACTACCTCAAAAAGCACAAATTCAATAACGCCGAGCAAAACGACCTTTGGGAATCCCTCACCGAGGAGGCGCACAAAAATAACATCATCCCCAAAACCTTAACCGTTAAGACCATCATGGATACCTGGACTTTACAAACCGGGTACCCAGTGATCACAGTTAACAGGAACTACAAGAGGAAGAGTGTTGAAATATCACAGGTACGTCGCACAGTTTCCAACTGGTCTGATTACCATGATATACTTTTTGTGACTTTCAGAGGAGATATTTGAGGGATATACTCAGCCCTAAAGACGACGCCAACTCGTGTTGGTGGATACCACTAAGTTACTCCACCAAACAGCACTTGGATTTCAATAAAACCACGCCAGACCATTGGCTATCCTGCCCCAGCCAAAGCCAAGTCATTGAAGATGTTGCCGACGAAAACGACTGGGTTATATTCAACAATCAGATGGCGGGTAAAACTTTGAGTTGTGGTGAATGTACTTTTATCTACTAACCAAATTTTTTTAGGTATTTACAAAGTAAACTATGACGAAGAAAACTGGAAGCTGATCATAAAAACTCTGCAAAGTAGGCAGTACGTTGCAATTCCCACGCTCAATAGGGTACAACTCATCAGTGATTCTGCTGACTTGGCTTTCATAGGGAACCTGAAGTACGACATCTTCTTTGACTTGGTGAATTACTTGAAGGCTGATGATGAATACCTGCCTTGGAAAGCCGCACTTGGAAAGACCAGCGGGTTGACTACCCACTTGAAAAAGAGCGACATCTATGGACTTTATAAAGTAAGCTAGTTGTTCGAACCGAATTTCATTGGAATATTTCTTTATAATTATGTTTTGTGTAGGAATATATGCAGAAGCTGTTAAGCCCCATTTATGAAAAGTTGGGTGGGCTAGAAATACCAGCGTCTAGTGCCGATAAGCTCGATTTAATAAAACTCCAAGTTCTCATCGCGAGTAAGGCCTGCAAGTTCGAGGTTGCCAACTGCATAGCTCATTGCCAAAACTTATTTAAGGAGTTTACCAAAAATCCCAACGCTACCGATTTGTAAGTGTTTTTTTATTTTAATTGGATCACAAAAACTGTGGAGTGGAATTGTTTTTGATGTTATTATAATTTCTACATCATAAAATGTTCCACAACAAAATCTATCAAAGGGATACGAACAACCCACATTTTTTAAGTCGAATGTAACCCTTAAATCTAATGATGTATCTATAAGACGCTAATATTTTTTAGAATCCCTAAAGATTTAAAAGGGGTAGTCTACTGCACAACTCTGAAGCACGGCGGGGAAGAGGAATGGGAGTTCTTGTGGAAGCACTACAAAAATTCGAATGTCGCAACGGAGAAGAACACCATTCTGAGCGCTCTGGGATGCACGAAACAAGTCCCATTGCTGACGAGATACCTGGAATGGTCCTTGGACGACTCCATCATCAGGAGGCAGGACAGCAGCTCTGTATTCAGCTCTGTCGCTAGGAATGACGTTGGATACGACATTGCTAAAAACTTCTTTTACAACAAAGTCGACCAAATCTTCAAACAGTAAGTTTGTAAATTTTAATTTAAATGTAGTGATGTACAGAAAATTTCAAATTACATTCTCACTCACTAGTGCCTAGCTTCGTTATCATTGGAGATACAAAGTTGGTAACGTTTTCAATGAACACAAAAAAAATTAAAATGAAATTTTATCAGAATGATATTTTGATATCTAACTTCATATATTTACTAGACATTAAAAATGTTCATTGGATTATTTATTAATAAACACGATTTCTTTATTCTAGTTTGCAACCAAACAAAAGGAGGATCAGCAGGTTCCTTTCATCTGTAGCTAATCAAATGATTGAAGAAAAGGAGCAAACTGAGGTTGGTACTTGCAATTATGACAGTTAATCAAATCATTATTTGATACAATTCAAATCAATTTAAGTCAAAATGAATTTAAATAACTTTCTAGATTAAATACTAATATTGAATTTCAATTCTGAAAACGTGACATAAACATGTTTTAAAAAGCAATTTAAAATACAATTCCATTCAGTACAGATATTTAAAATAGTAATAAAATCTGTAGTATTTTGTTTTGGATTTCTTTTATTGTGGTGTAAGAAATTTTAATCTTACATTTTTGTGTCATTTTTGATTAATTTTGATTGATGGATCACATCATAATAAATAACAAATATGAATCATTCAATGAGAGACATATTGATTCCAGATTAGATTAACTCTGCTTATTTTATTAAACGTTTATTGTCTGGTGCTATTTTTAATATACCTACCTACATTATTTGTATGTTACAAATGCACAATCAGAATACATAACAGACATCATACAGAGAGATCCAGAATGATTGAAGCGTTTGGGGAACGCAGCCTGTTTCTAAAATCATCTTTAGCATATGAAAATCTGTAATCTGTATAGACCAGGGCGGATCTGGTTTGGGGTGGATAGTAGGGATGTGAGAGGGGGCAAGCAAATTTTTTCTGGATTACCTTCAGTGCAACTCACATAATAAAAGTGTAGATCTCTAGATTTGGGCGAGGCTCGGAACATTTTCAAAATTGCAAAATTGTTTAAAAAATTTAAAAAAGTACCTATTTTATCTGAGTTTTTTACTTATATCCTGGAATTTTGGAAGGATATTGTAGAGGGAAACAAGTTTTAGAATTGAATGTTGCACAATATACTGTAAGTTAAAAATGTTTAAATTTATTGCCGTTGTTGAAAAATAGCAATAGTTGATGAAAAAAAGGCAAAATAATCAAGTTTTTTTTGATAATTTTTTAAAAATATTTTAATTGCTCCGAGAGCATTCTAATTTTGGTTAGAGCATAATAAAACAACACATCAAATTTCATTAAAATCGGTTCTATAGTTTTTGCAAAATAATTTTTTGAAAAAAAATTTTGAAAAGAAATTTTCGAATTTTCAAAATGTTGCACAGCCTCAAATAAAGCATCTAGGTCTAGGTACTTGAAAATTTTTCACATAGAAAAGACCGCTCAACCTTTCAAATTTTTTCATTGAAAAAAATGCAATAACTTAGGGTAAAATAGACAGTACCTATATTTAATGCATAAATAATAAACTTTGTTTATTACAAAATATGTGCAAATTAGACAGTTGGCATTACGATATTTGAATTCCTTGGCTCGCGAGACATCGGATTAAAAAAAAAGATCGAAATTGGTCCATTAGAAGAAGAGATAATGCAATTTTTTTCGTACTTTCGCTTTTTGAACCTCGGAATTCAGTCTTGGAGCGAAAGCCCCCTTCCCCACTTTTCGTGTTTTGAGTCACTTTTTACGCGTGCGAGCGACAGCTTTTCCGCTAATTTATCTATGTTGCTGATAACTTATGGATATGAAAATTTTTTTCCAGCTTAGAACTCGGAAAAACGAAGCCACTGGATCAAAGATTATTGCTAAATTGTTTATAAATTAACAGTAAATGGCGATAAATTTTGACCGCTTATATCTCGAGAACCAATAAACGGAATTTTTTTTTAAGAAGCATCTTTCCGAGTACTTTAAAATTATAATTTTTGAAAAAAAACTAAATTGCAAATTGATAAATGTAATCTAATTGTTTTAAAATTAAAAAAGTGTTAACTATAACAATTTACTTTGGCCGTCCTAATCAACCGATTTCAATTTTTAAAAAACCATTTCAAAGGTTGAGCGGTCTTTTCTACGTGAAAAAAATTTCAAGTATCTAGATGCTTTATTTGAGGCTGTGCAACATTTTGAAAATTCGAAAATTTTTTTCAAAACATTATTTTGCGAAAACTATCGAACTGATTTTAATGAAATTTGGTGTGTTGTTTTATTACACTCTAAAGTTTTTTTGCCAAAATTAGAATGCCCTCGGAGCAATTAAAATATTTAAAAAAAAATATCCAAAAAAACTTGATTATTTTGCCTTTTTTTCATCAATTATTGCTATTTTGCATCGTCGGTAATAAATTTAAACATTTTTAACTTGCAGTATATTGTGCAAAATTCAATTCTAAAACTTTTTTCCTCAAGAAGTGGGATATTTCGACAGATCCGCCCTGGTCTAGTAGTATTGACAGAGACACAGGCTGCGATCTCCAAACACTTCAATCATTCTGGATCTCTTGGTATACAGGGAATTCCAATAAAGACGCTATATATCTTAAGAATTTGAATTAATTAAGTAATGCAAAATTGGTGGGTTTTTTCATAAAATAAGTATAAAACTTTATTCTCTTGGATATTGCCCTTATTGATGCTGTGAAGTATCGATGTATTTATTTGTAAAGGCAAAACAGTTATGAAGATATGTTTTGATGTTGAAAAATGTATGATTTTCTTCTATTATTTTCTCAATAAAATATTTTTTTCAGCTGGAACAATTCATAGAAAAGAACAAAGAAAACTTCTCTGAAGTGAAGAAAGGGGTGGAACAATCTCTCGAAACCGTCAAGATCAACGTTCAATGGCAGAAGAAGCACGCTGAAGCGATCCACAGAATCCTCGCAAAGTGCTCCACGACAATGTAAAAAAAAATAGTCGTTAATTATAAACAAAACTTTTATTTAAATGATGAAATATTAAATTTATATTATTTATACAAACAAACCTGTCATTTATTTATTGTTGCCACGCTGTATTAAATTATACGTACTTAAATTAATTTTTATATTATTTATATAATTTATAATTGTTAAAGTAAAATATTTACAAATATTAATAAAAATAAAACTGTACAAGCGAATTTTCATTTATGGAATGTGTAAACAGAAGGTGACCCTTATACCACTCTAATGATAATAAATTTATCTAATATCACGAATTTATAATTATAGGCGTATTACCTATACTTCTAATCTAAATATAATACTGGTCAATCCATTAGAGGCATTCCATTTTTGATATCAAGAGTGACAACCGAAACAAGCGGATCTAATATAAATTTATGCTATTTCAAAATCACAAATACCGGTACCTTCCTGGAAACTCAATCAGACCGAAGGTAAAGAGTAGCGAGTAATTTTTAAGTCTAAGTGTATAAAAATTTTGGCATGACATCCAAATCCAGTCGTTCATTATTATATAAAAATATTGCGTATCGTATCAGTGGTTTCCTTAATTATTCGACATTCAGGTTCACTTTCCTTAATATCAACACTACTTGTGATAAGATAAGCAAATTTCTTGTTTTGAAAATTTATATCTTTTCACACAAAAACATAAAAATTCACACGAGGACAATCAAAATTATAAATATCCCACATCAGTGGTTACTTTTAATAAAAATTGATTTATTGCAATTTAAATTATTGTTCTCAATTAGGTATTCTCATTGAAACTACTTGTAGGTAAATAATTTCGTCGAATTAAAATTTAATTGTTCCACTTCATGACTATTTGCGTTGTTTATGAGAAAATGAGTTGTGTCAACAAATTGCTGTCATAATAGGAAAACTACCAGTAAAAGTAACGCACACAACTATTTATAGTTCCTCTAATAAAACGTTCATGAAATACGTAGATTCGTGTTTGCACAGTATTTTTAATGAATTGATGTAAATATTGCATCTGTGAGTAGTGCGCGTATTATTAGCAGCATTACCTATTTTAAATATTCTACACCTGGAACCTCCCGAAATCACTATGGAGCTATAGACCAGGGGGATCTGTAGAAATATCCGACTTCTTGGATGTAAGAGGGGGGCAAGCTAATTTTTGCTGGAATACCTTCAGTACAACTCGCATAATCAAAGTGTAGATCCCTAGATCTGGGCGAGGTCCGGAACATTTTTAAAATTGCAAAAATGTTTAAAAAATACCTATTTTATCTGAGTTTTTTTACTTATATCTTGGAACCTATGCATTTTGGAAGAATATTGAAGAGGAAAGTTTTAGAATTGAATTTTGCGCAATATACTGTAGGTTAAAAATGTTTAAATTTATTACCGATGTTGCAAAATAGCAATAATTGATGTAAAAAAGGCAAAATAATCCAGTATTTTGGATAATTTTTAAAAAATATTTTAATTGCTCCGAGGGCATTCTAATTGTGGTAAAATAATAATAGAGTATAATAAAACAACACACCAAATTTCATTAAAATCGGTTAAGTATATACTTTTCGCAAAATAATTTTTTGAAAAAAATTTTGAAAACAAAGTTTCGAATTTTCAAAATGTTTTACAGCCACAAATAAAGCATCTAGATACTTGAAAATTTTTTCACATAGAAAAGACGGCTCAACCTTTCAAATAGTTTTTGAAAAATTGAAATCGGTTGATTAGGACAGCCACAGTAAATTTTTAAAGGTAACACTTTTTTTTATTTTTAAATAATTAGATTACATTTATCAATTTGCAATTTATTTTTTTTAAATTATAATTTTAAAGTATTATTTTTTCTTAATTTTAACCGTATTTAACAAAAAAATTAATTTCCAAATATTTTTTTTAATTTGTTTAAACAAAAATTACTTCAATAGTTGTAATAATTATAACTAAATACATTGATATTCAGAGTGTTGAAATATATACGTAAACAAATTTTTTCATTGAAAAAGTGCAATAACAGCGCAAAATATACAGTATATTTAATGCATAAATAATAAACTTTGTTTATAACAAAATATGTGCAAATTAGACAGTTGGCTTTACGATATTGGAATTCCTTGGCTCGCGAGATATCAGATTAGAAAAAAAAAGGATTGAAATTGGTTCATTAGAAGCCGAGATAATGCAATTTTTTTCGTATCTTCGCGTTTTGAACCTACGAATTCAGTCTCGGAGCGAAAGCCCCCTCCCCTACTATTCGTGTTTTGAGTCACTTTTCGCGCGTGCAAACGACAGCTTTTCCGCTGATTTATCTATGTTGCCGATAACTTATGGATATGAACATTTTTTCCAGCTTAGAACTCGAAAAAAAAGAAGCCACTGGATAAAAAATTATTGCTAAATTGTTTATAAATTAACGGTAAATGCCGATAAACTTTGACCGCTTATATTTCGAGAACCAATAAACGGAATTAACCTTTTTTTTAAAAAAAAAAGAAGCGTCTTTCCGAGTACTCTAAAATTATTATTTTTGAAAAAACAAATTGTAAATTGATAAATGTAATCTAATTGTTTAAAAATTTAGAAAAGAAAGTGTTAACTTTAAAAATTTACTGTGGCGATCCTAATCAACCGATTTCAATTTTTCAAAAACCATTTGAAAGGTTGAGCGGTCTTTTCTATGTGAAAAAATGTTCAAGTATCTAGATGCTTTATTTGACGCTGTGCAACAATTTGAAAATTAAAAAAAATTTTTCAAAAAATTATTTTGCCAAAACTAACCGATTTTAATGAAATTTGGCGTGTTGTTTTATTATAATCTAAAGTTTTTTTTACCAAAATTCCAAAATGCCCTCGGAGCAATTAAAATATTTTAAAAAAATTATCCAAAAAACTTGATTATTTTGCCTTTTTTTCATCAATTATTACTATTTTGCAACAACGGCAATAGATTTAAACATTTTTAGCTTACAGTATATTGTGCAAAATTCAATTCTAAAACTACTTTCATCTTCAATATTTTTCCAAAATGCCTAGGTTCCAAGATATAAGCAAACTAACTTTGTAAATATTTTTGCAATTTTGAAAATGTTCCGGATCTTGCCCAGATCTAGGGATCTACACTTTTATTATGCGAGTTGTACTGAAGATAATCCAGAAAAAATATGCTTGCCCCCTCTCACATCCACCTCAAAACAGATCCGCCCTGTTGTAACTAATGCATTATAAAAATAATTTTAAATGGTTTATCTGCCAAACATTAACTACGATTAACCAGACATTTTTTTTGTAAAACTAAAACATTACAAATAATTTTAATAAATATTTACTATATTTTTATTAATATTATTACTTATTTTATTTTAAGTATTATTTTATAAATGCAATTAAATCTGATCTGATTGTCCTGGTGTAAATTATGGTTATCATTGCAACAAATATTGCTGTGCCAATTTTTCACAAATCTTAAAACTATTTTGATATGAAAATTGGTTTTTCTTTCCTTTTAAAACACAATAAACGACAATTTAATATAATATAGCCACCAACATTTAGAAAAGCTGAAAAATGAAGTATACGTTTAAATATGCAAAAAAATTGTTCACTGCTTACCCCTAAAAATGTAAAAAAAAAATAGTCAAATACATCATATAGAGCTAACAATAATTTTAAAAGCTATTGGTACAAAAAATTGAAAAGTATGTCAAAACAGGTTCTATTTACGTATTTTTTTTAATTATTATTAAAAGTAAGTTCAACGGGTATAAGATTAGACTGACAAGTAATTATGGATTCTTATTAGTTTTAATTTATAATTAATTCTTTTTCTAAAATATATTTTAAATCTAGAGAATCTATACAAAACCAAGGACAGACGAAAAGGTGCATACACAAATATATTTTTTTGTAATAAAGTCAAACATCCTAGGAAATATCCACACATTAATAGCATTAGTATATTAAAGAAGGGCATTTATCCGAACAAAAATAGCTGCCTTTTTGAAAATACCAGGAAATTTTCATCACGTTTTAAAGTGCAATAAACATGACACTAAAAGTTAGTATATAAAAAACATCTACAGTTTTTCACAGGAACATTGGATCCACAATTTTCCAAGTACTTCACCTATTATTCATTGCAGAAAAATTAAAAATATGTCACAAAAATATAACTACTTGCAACAATATCGGTACCGATTATTTTAATCATTTGGAATGCAGAAAGATAATGTAGTCGCTTTTGAAATACAGGTGCAGGCAACCCTGTCACTCACAATAATGAATTTTTTTATAACGGACCAATATTTAATAATATCAAATCCGGGTGAAACATACCGAAACCAAAAATTAGATTCCAGTTTACAATTTATACGGGGTTGCCTATACACTTTCCTTCATATATTTATTAATGAACAAATATACATATTTCTCTGTAAGTAACAGATTTTGTTTCTAAAAATAGTAACAACAAAATATGTACATTTCGCATCAAAGTTAATATGCGACCAAAAGTGGGCCCCAACTTCAAAATCGATTTTCCCACAAATGGCTCAATTTTTTTAATTGTTGCTTTCTTAGTTACAATTCTAAAATATAAACTTTTACTGAAATTTCTATTTCCGAATATAGAGGGTGTTTTGGAAAAAGATACCATAAATTCAAGAGTGGTAGAACATCATAGAATAAGACAATTTTATCATTAAGGGACAGGAGCCCATCGCGTTGTTTTTTAAGACACAAAGCATCAATTCGTATTTTTTATAAAATTTTAGCAATTTCCAAAAAAGCATTTCCAAAAAAAAAGAAAGCAGTATAAGTAATGCATTGAAATTTGGTACAAGTCGTTGAGGATGAGGATATGCTGGAATTGTTAGTTTTTGACCATCTGCTAGTGACAATTTATGACCTGTCTTTTTTAAAGTAGTTTTTTATTATGAAAATATAAAATTTCATTTTACGTGAAAAAAGATACTGTTGTTGAAATCGCGCCGTTTTTGGGATAAACACAATTGACCGTTTCAAAATCAACCAGATCCTATTCCGTAATATATAGGGTGTTCGGACAAATGAATAGGCCAGGCTCGAAAGGTAGATTTTCTGAATGAACAAAAAAAACGATTTAGTTCAAACTGCTTAGTACTTGCTTCTATCAAAAGTTATTTATTAATATTAGTTAAAATGGAATAAAAATTGTTGAATTCCGATAATTTTTTAAAGAAACAAAATTGTACTAAAGTAACTTGATGTAAATCAGATTATTTCCGTTCAAAGGGAAGTATGGCATTTTATTTCCAAGATTTCGTATATGAAGTAAAAGCTGGTTGAATTTTACATTTTAATATACCTGCTTCGAAAAAGTTACGTCGTAAAATCACTTGGTAAAGTTGCAAATAGTCAAAAACAGACAACGCAAACATTTAACACCTTTAAATCTTACCTCTACCAAACTCTTAACATATCTTTTGAACAAGACACTGCTAAAATTGGTTTGTAAAAAAATTTCTTACATTTTGATGTTCTACCGGTTTCTCAGCTTGTGGTATGTTTTTCCACACCACACTGTATGGAATGTAAGAATGATTCTTCCCAGAAATTTGAAACACTGTATAGCACACCAGTTGAAATAAGGAATGGCTACTTAAATCAAATTGTAGTCTCATATTTTCTAAACAACCTGTTTCTTTATTCACATCATTATCTCTGTTATTAATTGAGATACGCTTAAATTAAAAGGCATCAATTTATTGCAAAGATTTAGAAACAGATGAAAATCAAACAATTCTTCCAATAATGGCTTCACTTTAATGACTCATACCCGAAAAAAAACTTTAATAAACGTCATTCCCCAAGTTTTTCCAATAAATTAATCCTGTATCTCCATTAACAACAGAGATAATGACACAAATCAAGAAGCAAATTAATCAGAAAAGATAGGACTACAATTTGATGCAATTAGATTATATTTGTAGTTGAGGATTAAACCTACAGTTTGAAATCAGATTAGCAATTCAAGAGAAAATCAACTTTGAAATCGGTGCCCCTTTTTAATGGCGTTACTTTTGATGTGAACGAATAATATACAAAACAACTAATCTCATTAAATCTCTATTTGATTTGGCCTGGAATGACTCCACTTTGAAATTGTAAAAGCATATACGCATATTAATCTAACATCTCATATGGTTACAGATATCGGTTAAAAACAGATTGCGTTAGTATGGGGTGCTTTTTTGGAGAGATTCGAGAATGAAATTAAAGCTGCCTATTCGACATTTTTCTCAAAGATTGCATGCACGACATATTTCATATTGGATTGCATAGGTACAGTTATTTAAGTATTACATTTTTTTTTTTTGATAACGTCAAATTAAACTTTCTGTGATATCACATTTAATCACTATACCTTTTTTGTACTCACTAAAAATTTTATTAAATAATGTACCCATTTCTATAAAATTAGTTACCATTAGTCTATTGCCAGGTCTGTGATTTTCGCATAGAACAGTAAATACGGAGTCGACGTGGAGTTCGGTTTGTAACCTAGTTCGTCTACAAACTCCTGGCTAGTGATGGGTCGGATGTTCTCATCGTCGCACTCCAACCACATATCCTCGGACGGGGAGGTGGAAGAATGCCAGTACTCCTGCCCGCCCTTTCTCGAAAAACTATTGATCACATTTTCAACCACGTTTTTATTTAGTCTAACACCGCAACAGTCCATGCTTTTACACATTCTGACACCGTTTAAGACGCTCTTGGAAGACAACCCGTTACGGCTCTCGATAAGCGAGTTGCCCAGAGCTCGCGGTTTTAGATATTTAAGGAAATTCAGGGACTTCTCGCTACTGCTCGCGGATAAACTTCCCTTTGGCAAATCCCTGGAACATTCCGCGTAATCCTCTAGATGATCGGACGCCTTAACATAAGCGATGTAATGACCGGAAGCCATAGTGCCTCCTAAATGCATGATGACACAGCACAACTGATATCGATGGGGAGGCGATTCTCTTTCGTCCACTTTACAGCAACTTTCACAGAAGCACTCCATCTCCAAGGGAGTCGGCAAATACGTGTTAACTTTCTGAACACCGGAAGTCGATGTAGTGAATCTTTTCAGCTGCAGGACCATTATATTTGGCAATTTCTCGAACAGAACCTCTCTGCTTGCTTCGTTATACCGTTCACACTTTTCGCAAAGATATTTATTGGCGTCACATAATTTCTCCGTCGTAACACAAGCCCTGCGGAATATGTCATTCACGTTCATATTCATCTCCAGATCTTCATCTTTTATGGATATGGGCACGGGTATGTCGTAGAAAGGTTCTTTTCTCTCTGTCACACTTTCACATTCTAAGCACTTAGTACGTCGTAATGTGATGCCCTCGAAATCCTCAGCCACGAAGTTGTAACCAAGCTTCTTTCTGTTCGTACCGTTACTGCTCTCCATGGAATTACCATCTTCTGTGTCAACAACACTGGCTCCGTTGGTATGTTCTTCTGATATAGCTTCTTTAGTATTTCTATCTTTCTTTTTCAAACTTTTCTTCCAAGATCGCCTCACGTTCCAAAGCTTGCTGTTATTTACAGGTGCTACGGCTTCCGTTTCATTTAACAGTTCAGGATTTTGCTGCACTTGCTGGGTCAAAACATCACAAGTCTCCCTAATGTTGTCCAGTAAATATACCAACAACTCGTGCGCATCCTGTTGGTTATTACCCTCAAAAATTGAATTTGCTTCTCTCACAGCTTGCAGAAAAGCAACAGGTTGGTAAGGTTCCGTCGATTCCTTCAACTCAAGACTGTGCATGGTCATAAACAACTCATGTAACTTCTCGGTCACAATCTGAACCTTTGACTTTGGTATGATATCATTCGAGCTGCCAAGTGACAGCAGATCCTTGCTGCTGGTACTACGGGAACTTGGACCAGTGATTGACCCTACATTTCTCCCTAATGAAGAAGTTTTAGCCTTGTTCTGGTTTAGTCTTGCACTCACTAAAGCCAGGTCACCGATTAAATGATGCAGATTATGTAAGAACGTGGGAGCAAACCTTAAGGTGTAAATTACACTATTTAGAAAGCAGGTATTGCCCATATTAGACAGTGTAGCAACTGGAGAGTCCTGAAGGACATCTCCGTTGTTCCTCTGGTCTATTCTATATCCGTTTAACATGTCACTAAACACTTGTTTCTTCGCTGGGACAGTGTTCTCCTGAAATAAGTATTTACGTTTTAGTTCACTGGTTTTAAATTTTCGCTTTGATAGTTTGCTGCGCGTAGAAATCACATCATTCTCCAGAATTGTCATCTTCTTTGGTAAACCTGAAAATTAAAATCATTAAATTATTGCGGTAACAGCTATGAATATTAAATAACACTTGTTACAGATGGCGGCTACTAACATGTGTAATTGGTGTTAAAACTAGTTGCAGTTGAAATCTCACTCGGTTTTTGATCTGTCAATAGCTGTTAAAAATTCGTTACAAAAAATGCTAATTATTAACAGTGAAACAGTCTATTACTATTAAACTAATCCGACGACTTATTTCGCTGAACGAGCACAGGAAGACAAAATAAAAAGATATTCCACTAAAAAAGTTACTAAAAGACACCAGTCAAATGTAGAAGCGCGAAAATTTGAGTTATTTTTTTAAATAGGTATTCGTGACATAAAAAAAACTGAAGTGAATTTACCAGATTTTATACTGCTTTTCTGCATTTATTACGTGTGGACATACAATTTATGATAAATATTAAAATAAATATATCTAAAAAATGGATATCAAACAAGAAATCACAAGCATTTTTAAGTGTAAAATTCTAGAACTGTCAATATAAATCAATTAGATGGGGTAATCTGTCAAATAAACATTAAAACAATATGATGTGGCCCCAATTTCTTAACGATTCTAACTAGATAACTGATTTCTTATTTCGTCTATTTCTATTCTACGTCTAGGTTTGCCGAGTTTATGATCGTCGGATGTGCTCAACTGGTGCCATCTACATTTATTTTCTAGATTTATGATTGGTTCAGATTTTGTTTCTAGATTTCTATGTTGTTCTAGACGCGTTGATTGAAATATTCTGTTTAGTTTATCTTCACATCATTTTCGTAACGAAAATAAATATAAAAAAAATCGTTTTAAATGTAAGTATTTGATGTCAATGTGTACGAGAGCGACGGAACGCCCTCTTATAGGCGGGATGCTTATCCTAAATAATAAACACAAAGATAAAATCTAGTGACTTTTTATTTCAAAATTTATTTTTCCAACTATTTGCATAGGTAATAAAATAAAGTATGGAAGGTTTCTATTTTCTTTATTTTAATATAAATATTACAATAAATTAAGTAGCATTTAATATTAATATGGTGTAAAAATAAATCAAGACTTAGCTTATATAACACACTTATCGCAAGTAAAATGTACAAACCTAAAAATACTGAGTGAGAATCTTAAAAATATAGTACCGTTCTTTTTTCACAATTGAATCCATGATACAAAAAGGAAAATTTACAGTTGATAGGGAAAAGAAATTTACAAAAATACAAAACGCTCCTTATTTTTAATAAACCATTGCTCTACTTGGTTATAGTTCTTCTTCATCCAATCCACATTGGATTTTACTGTTTCTATGGCACTTTCAAAGGCACTTGCTGTGGTACTGATGTTGGTCTTTATGCTGTTCTTGAACCTTTCCAACTGAAAAATACAGTTTATTCAATAAAATGATTTAAATGTGAGTGTAATTATTTAATATAGCGTAAAACTCGACTCAAAATGCATACAAATTTATCTATTCCTCACCCCCACTTCTATTTTCAATAGAAATAGAAACAAATATTTATAGTAAGAAAGACCTCCTTAAAAAATGGTTTATGTTCCATCCGATGGGAGCGCTGAAACTTTTACACTAGCTCAGTAGTAGATACCCTCCTCTATATAGTGTATGCGTTATGATTTGGATTTGGAATACGGTTTACGAAATACAGATGGCGTTTTTATATGTTTTGTGGATGGCAGTTTACATTTTTTTTTTTGATTATTTTCTTTTAAAAACATAAATGCAAGAAAATATAATATTAAAAAATTATTAGATCTCTTATGTGCCTCTTATATAGACAATATAGTGTTGTGTATAGTGATCGTGACTGATAATTGTTGTTAAGTGTACAGGTTAGAATTTTGAAAAATTTTATTTGAATTTGAAAATAGGGAGACAGGCAACATTTCGTGAAATACGCAGTGAAGTTTTACGGGTCACCTAGCAAATAATTACCAAAGTAAGTAAGCTCTATTACTTTGTAAGTAGTTTTTGTATTAATTCTATAAGGTACCTTCACAATCGGTTAATCATGTAACAATAAAATAGTAAAATTATACGTGTTAATCAAAAAAGAAATATTAATCGAGTACAGTACAATAGTTCTTGATATAAAATTTTTATTTTTGTACTTACCTCTGACAGTTGAAATTCCGTGTTCATATGCGGTGCTAACGCTTTGATCATTTTGGCTAATATATTGAATCCATCTCCGTAACTTGAAAATTATTGACATTATTAAATTAAAACTACAACATGGATTCTATAACTTACTGATTTAAAAGCTCATTCCAGTTCTTCCTCAAGAAATCGAAAGCGATTTGTGTTCCTACTCGGTTCTTGGCCACAGATTCGAACACTCTATCGGCATCTTGAATTCTGATGCTGGGGTCGTCAAGTAATTTTTTAACGTATCTGTAAATAACATATGTATTAACTTTTAACAAACTGGGATGGTTAGTAATAGAAAATAGGAAGAAATTATTTTTGAAACAGGCCATTCTAAAAGCTTTGTTGGAATGTGCCGCCAGTAGAAAAACCAAGAGGGGGCATTCAGTAACTTGATAGGGCATAGAACTTATTAGTATATAGGGCGTTCCACTAAAAACGGATAACTCTAGTATTATCAGGATACAAAAAAGTGTTTACAAATAAAAGTTGCATCGAATCTAAAACTATTTACACAGGGTGTCTCATTACCTCAGTGTTTTTTCACTGAATTTAAGGACTACTTTGATTGGACCAATTTGATTTTTGAAACACTTACTTTCTTAAAATTATTTACTAACATAAATATTAAATCCGAACAATAATTGTTTGCCATTTTTTGTGCTTTTTTTTATTTGTTTATTAACTCGACTAAGCTTTTAGACTTATTCTTCAGTGACGGGCAAGGTGACGTGTAACAAGAATCTAAGATTTAAAAAAATTATGTTACCTTAAAAACCAAGACGTTCTTTATTATTTTCAGTGATATTTCTTAAAATATGTTTAGAAGTACATCTTTCAGAACTGTATCCGCTGTTTTGCAAAATGTAACTAAAATTTCAAATGGTAATTTCATATTTGGAAATATTACTAAAACTTAATATGTTGGTTTCATAAGTTTCTAAATTACGTGTATGTTCAGTTTGAGATAAATTTAACAATTCATTTGATGGCTAACCTAAAGAAAGTAAAAGGACAAGCAGAGGGTCACATCGCTATAGCCCTGCTTCTGCCTGGTCAGTGACCTGAACCAGTCCTCGGAATCACACGAGGTAGCATTAACGGGGCCCTCAATAAATGGCAGGCCCATAGCTTTATATATGGACTTAACAAACCTAACCTAAGACGAGATGTCTGCTGAGCCTTAGTCGAAGAGCCCTAAATCAAATGGTGCCAATTCCGACAGGCCATTGCAGACTTAGGAGGCTTTTAAGCTTTATAATAGGAATCGAGGAGGATTCTTTATAAACGAAATGTGGAAAGGGGGATGATACCCCTATCTTCTGGGACACTGTGCAGTCTTCGGGAGGTTAAGACATAAAGTCCTTGGTACCGAAGACCTGCAAGGGGATAAGGTGAAGAACCTGCCACAAACTAAAATCCCGGTCAGTTGATAGTGGGCAAAAAGGGCCCACTTGTGGTCTAATTGCCAGGTTACGGCTGCCCGATTTACTACTATTACTACTAGTGTACGACTAACTTGACTCTTTCCAAAAATGTAGTCTATGCTGAGTTTTAATAGTTGTATGTCCTTTTTAATGAATTTTTTAGGTGGTTGAATGAATATGTCACGAGGTATTCCCAGTTGCCCTCCAGGATTGCAATACCTTACTACGGTCGATGAACTCCTAGTACACCAACAAGTGGAAATGCTTGAAGGTATTTATAAATAACAGAGCTGGGTAATTACTTGTAATTTAAAAATAGTTACAATTACAAATTACTTTTTTAAAAAAAGGAATTAATTACAATTACAACCCACTAAACACGAAACGTAAATGAAACGTTGCAAATGAGATGTTTTGTTAAACATTTGAAACATTAACTAGAAACGTTTCTGTTTCATTACAGAAATGTAGCACTTGAAAACTTCTTTAATGAAACATAGCCGAAACGTTCCAATTGAAGAGAGTTTGAAACATTACTCGAAACATTCCCTTTCGATCTCGAAAACATAACAGACGAACAACCCTTTGCTTTTTTTGCTTATCTTATGGAACATTCGACATTAGTTAAATTTTGCTCCCAATCCCCAATCCCTCTCAAGTCTCAAGCGTTAGTTCATTTGCCTTTGTTATACAAACAGACATAAACAGAAAAAAAATTGTGCTGGCATATTTATAACAAGAACAAGNGGTATTCCCAGTTGCCCTCCAGGATTGCAATACCTTACTACGGTCGATGAACTCCTAGTACACCAACAAGTGGAAATGCTTGAAGGTATTTATAAATAATAAAATAAACTGCTAAATATCACAAAGCTGTTGTATGCATTTATTTTAGCATTCAGTTTCAAATTTTACTTTTTTCTAGTTATAACTGGATATGAAACTGAAAACAGATATATCATTAAGAATAGTTCAGGTCAAAAAATTTACGATGCTTTTGAACACTCCGACTTTGTAGCTCGTTATCGTTGTAAATTTTACAGGCCTTTCCACATGAGAATCATAGACAATGACAACAATGAAGTGATACACCTTTACAGACCTTTATCTTGTGATTCATGCTGCTTCCCTGGCTGTTTACAAGTGAACCAACTTTTGATTTCTATTTCGACGGGTACTAACTATGTAATAATTCTAGAGTATAGAGGTATATGCGCCTCCAGGCAGAATTGTAGGTACCGTCGAACAAAAATGGAGTATCTGCCATCCATTGTTTGAAGTGAAAGATGCAAGGGGTGATGCCATTTTCAGAATCAAAGGTCCAATTTGCACAATGAGAATTTATCGGGACGTAGATTTTAATGTTACGAGTAGCGATGGTTCCGTACAAGTAGGGAAAATTTCAAAGCAATGGTCAGGCATTTTAAGAGAAATGTTTACTGATGCCGATTACTTTAAAGTTACGTTTCCTATGGACTTGGAGGTTAGGCAGAAGACTTTAATGTTAGGGGCTTGTATCTTAATTGTGAGTAATTAGAAGTTATAAGTTTTAAAGTATTATTTTTTTACAGTGTGCAAATAATTTATATATTTTGTTTTAGGATTATATGTACTTCGAGGACGTCTGATCCTGTAGCTGCTTTTCTAGATAACTTGGATATGTTACTGTGCGCCAAATTTTGATTTTTTATATTTGTTATCTATTATGAATTGTTTTTTTTAATTGACGCGGCACCCTCAAAAATTTCAAATATAAACATCATAACAAGATGCTCTTTCTATCATTTGTTTAAGCGTGACAGCAAAATTTTCTGCATTACTTAACCATTTAAAACAATTCAGATACAAAAATAATGATTATGAGTTTTAGATGATTCAAGTTTTAGATCGTGGATTTTTTTTGTGTTTTATGTTAAGATCTACTTTTTATACTTTGCAAGATATTCGCAGTTTTTCTTACTTTTTATTGCTATTTTTCCATTGAAAAATTATCACAAAAAAATTCTCAAACAAACTCTAAAAATTATGTTTAAGCATTATTTAAAGTAAAAGTTATATAATATGATTAGAAAAGTATTTGCAAGAAACAGGCCCGTCTTTAAGGGCTTTACTGTAACCCCGGACCTCACGAGATCGGAGGGCCTCGGCAAGATGAAACAAAAATTTTTATATATTTTTTTTTGGAATTTTATATCGGCAAGTCGCTAGGTTTTAATTTTTTAAGAAAAAGGGCCTTGGTAGAGAAATCAGGAGACTGATTTGATGTGACTCTTATTTGAAAACACCTTTTTGATTTATTGATAATCCAAGTTACACGAGAATCTCTCTTAAGTGGACATTCTGTTGTACTCTCGCAAAACAAAATTACATAAACTTTTATCAAACCGTAAACGAAACTTCTCTTAATTCCTTTAAATGCGAAAAAAAGGATCGCTTACTAAAAACCAAGTACAAAAAAGGTCATAGGCAATAGTAGGTATAATTCACAAACATTCTAACAAAAATATTTTACCATCAAAAGACTCCAACTGAAGTGTTACCTTAACAAAATTAAAATTAAGGAAGACGATTCATGTACGAGGTATATCCACAAAGTAAGTACTGAGACTTTGATGCTCTGTGTTGGGAGCAGAATGTGCGCTCGTCCATCTCAGTCAGTTGAGAACTATTGTTGTAGTGGCATGTTGAAATGAGTGCCGTTATTCCGAATCCCACCAACTGCGAAGTGTGGAGGCGTAATCCGGTTTATTGTTGCAAAGGGAAAGGCGGCGTTCCAGATTTTTACCAAAAAATTCAATACTGTTGCTTGGGCCCGTAAAATCATGGCAATTTTGTTTGGGCCGTGAAGGGATTTTCCTCATTGACTTTTTTTGCTCCAGGGAGAAAAAATTAATGTTGCTGTACAAACACCATGGAGGGTAATACAGAACGGAAGAAGGGGAACGGGAGGGTGCTTGTTGCATAACAATGCTCCACACAGCCAATATCACAAAGCAACTTTTTGATTAATTCGTTTGGAATATCAACCACCCCGCTCACAGCCCTGACCTGGCACCTTATGGTTTTCATCTTTTCCCTTCTCTGAAGGTGTTTATGGGTGAAAAAAGATCCACAATGCCTTGAAACAATAGGCCCGTGAGGCATCGAGTTTTTTTTTTTTGATGAAGTTATCAGAAAGCTCATCTCTCGGCTCACAAAGTGCGTTGAGGTTGAAGGCGACTACGTCGGAAAAAGCTGTTTGATGTACCTTTCCGAATACGTAAATTTTTCATAAATATACTGCAGTTTTGATTTTAAAAAAATTGGGTACTCATACTTTGTGGATATGTCTCGTATATTTGTGTAATAAATTGCCACACATATAGACAGACATACATTACAACCTTTACATATCGCATTTTTCTTATGTAACGGTAAATTTCAAGGGTATGGAATTTAAATGCAGGTGCTAAGTGCTAAAACTGAAAATAAACTCTCGTAAAAATTAATGTGCTACTAAAAATTGGTCTCGGTATCAAAATTGTTTTGATTTTCTTTTTTTTAAGGTTTACTCTGTTTAGTAATGGCATTGAGCTAGAAATTTGCACCCCTTATAACTAAAACAGCAAGTATTTAAGATACTTTTAAGAGGCGTCTATAGCAAATAGGCAACCAGCAATACATTTTTATAGATTTTATTACACAGGTCGTCTAAATATGAATCAATGCACAAATAACAGACTTTCCTCCATTCTAACGCAAATTTTCTATAAAATGGAGTTGGTTTGAAACTCAAATTACTTTTTGGTGTAAAGAAATTTGTAATTTGCTTGTTCAAAAGCGGCAAATTACACATTTCTCTACAACAAAAAGTAATTTGAGCTTCAAACTAAGTCTACTTTGTAGAAAATCTGCGTCAAAATGGGGGAAAGTCTGTTATTTGTGTATTAATTCATATTTGGTGGTTATATTTTAATCAGCGTTGCATTATTGTAACATTTTATCTACCACTCACGACTTAGTTAGCAATTTTTTCCTATATACAGTGCAAATAATTAGTTATACCATTTTAGAAGACGTACTACGTATCGTAATTTTTGTGACGTGCAAATTTTAGTGTATCGTAATGAAATTTCAGCATGTACCTGGACAACAACCAACTCAACTTAGTGCAGCCCAAAGCGTCTAGTAGCATATTTTTCTCCGATGGTGTCTGCGTCTCCAAATATCTCTGATACGCAAAGTCCCATTCTATTTCGGTACCTTCTCTGACGGCGGTGCAGTAAACCACTCCTCGCAGATTGGGTTCCACTCTAAAATGAATAAAGCGACGGTATAATATTAATTCAGTTATGTTTCGCTGAATGTTTTTTTGGGTTCAATTTTCTTTATCCAAATTTACAAAACAGGTAGATTATCAAAGAAATATGGTAATCATTTATGCATACACACCAAGGAAATTATGAGTGCCAAGTCATCTGTCAAGAAAATTATTTAGAAAGACAAATAAAAACTAAAAACAAGGTTAAAATAATTCAGTTTGTATGATGGAATTTGTGAAAACAGATCTCAAATATTGTATAATAAACTATAATTATATTTTGATGATCTATCTGCTCCTAAAATTCAATAAAAATAAATCGAACAACATAAATTAGACAGTGTCATACCCGTGATTATTTATCATCAACTGTCTAAATCGAGACCTCGACTGGTGGACACATGTAGAATCTGGACTCATGCAAGACCATTCCAAAACGGTTTGACGTATTCTCCTCGTGATATAATCGTCGATAACGTCATCGAAAGTAACCATCATGTACGTCGATTTGAAAATGGCTCTGTGGTATTCCTGAAAGAGCAAACGTTTTTTTTTTCTTGATTCGAGATTTATATGCAGCAAAGACTTACTTCGAAATGGCCAAAAGCAGGCGTTGCCGATAGGATGTCGCTTAAGAATTTGAGTTTCTTGAAGGCGATCAGGGTGGGCACGAACATGATGGAGCGATCTTGAACTGCCATCCTGGCGATCATTCTAAGGGGAATGTCGTAGTCTAGAACGTTGGCTCGGGCTAATTCCATCGAATCGCTTATTAATTGCGCCCTTATTATGGGCGGCAGGTCCATTATGTGGTCGATGAGAGATTTCCAGTTCTTTTCGTCGTAGTTGACTATGAAGTATCCTATAAAGAAGAGCGAAACAGAATGGATAGAAAATTTTCAATGCGTTTCGTGTTTTAAAGCATAATTTTTCAACGTGACGTGACGTTTACCTGTTTGATTGAGATTTAGGAGATACCACTCGTCTAAGTCGACCTCTTCCACGATTTCGTATTCACCTCTTAACCAAAACTTCGGCCTCGTATCCGAGAAATCTATTGCTTCATTACTCGTGGTGAAGGATAATGGCACCCACCATGATGATCTCTCTTCCTTGTCGTTTAAGTAGAACCTTCTCTATAAAATAGAACATATTTTGTTAATTTCCTATTCAATATTTTTACAGTATGTAACAATTACATATTGAATTGATTTTTTTTTTATATGTTTGGGTCAAATTTATTTAATTTCTATAAACTTTCAAGACACTATTGACTAAATTGATTTGTATTTCTACACAAAATTTGATTTTCTGAAACACTTAAATCTCATTGAATCTCGCTAATTGGACCGAACTTGAATACGAAGGTACAAGATCCATACAATCTAATGTCAATTCTGGGGTACCACAAGGCTCAAATTTGGGGCCTCTCCTTTTCCTTATATTCATAATTGACCTTGTAACCAACAAGTAACCGTCTGCAAGTTATATTTTGCCGACGACGTTAAAGTATTTAGCAATGTAGCTTCACAAGAAGATTATAAGTAGATCGAATTTATTTGTATCCTAAAGGTAGGGTGTGCAATGGCAAAGTAGTACCTGGGTAATATGTAATCTCTTGTTCTCGTAATCGGCTCTGGCTGTAACTAAAGGAAACCCAGGTTTTTCCGTCCATGTGTCCATAATGTGTTTTACGGTTTCATTCTGTAGTAAAACACCTGCATCATGAGCTTCGGTAGTTAAGGAAGTGAATAGGTCTTGTCTATCTGCGTTGCCGTTTTGGTGTTTTTTGAGGAAATTGATCAAGCCATTTTTAAACACTTCTTCGCCCAAAAAGTGGTTCATCATTCGGATTATGGCAGCACCTAGAATGAGATATTAGGAAAGAATAAGTTGCACGTTAGTTGATTTTTACCTTTCGAGTAAGAGATATCGTCAAAAGCCTGCCTAATTTGCCTGCTATTCTTCACCTCGAAGGAAATAGGCCTTGACGATTCCAGAGCGTCGATGTTCATAGCCTTCTGCGTTTCCGTCGCTATGAATTCGTCCGCTATTTTCCATTTTGGTTCAGTCTGAAATATCAAAATCGCATCATACATGGTGATTTTAAAATATGTAACAATACAATTTGAATAGTTTAAACAAAATTAAACTTACGTAATTGACTCCGAAATACTGCAGGTAACTGGCAAACCCCTCTTTCAACCACAGGTCATTCCACCATTTCGGGGTTACCAGATTGCCGAACCATTGGTGGGCAATCTCGTGGGACAAAACAGTGGCGATCGTTCTCATGTCTTCATTGGTCGAACTACTGGGGTCAAAAAGTAAACTGCTCTCCCTAAAATATACAAAGATTTTAAATTTTTTTAACCAAGTTCGTTTCGGCATTATACCAACCTGAATGTTATCAAACCCCAGTTTTCCATAGCGCTGAATCCAAACTCTGGAACGGCCACAATGTCCATCTTAGGTAGCGGATAGAGAATTCCAAAATATTTCTCAAAGTAGTCAAGGATCTGTGGCGCGATTTCTGCAGCATATCTAGCATACGGTAAGAATTCTTCACGGGCCCAAACTTTAATTATGCCGTTGGTGTTGATGGAGAGTGGTTTCAGGTTGCTCACTATGAAAGCAACTAGATAAGTCGACATTTTCGGCGTCTCTGGGTAGTGGTCCCACGATAAGGTTTCATTTTGTTCAACTCTGAATCAAAATGTTAAATGAGTGATTATCCAACTTCTTCCAAGTTACGCATTATTAGATTTCAACTCAATACTTACGCCTGAACAGTGGTAGTTAGAGGCATATTAGACAAAGTGGTCATATTGGATGGTCTCGCCAGGCTGATCGTAAATTTGGCTTTGAAAGAAGGTTCGTCGAAGCATGGGAAAGCCCTTCTTGCATCTGTGGGTGAAAACTGTGTACTTGCTGTGTATCTAAAAAATATTCAATATATTCAAAATTACAAACTTACACTGATTGTTTAATGTGCAAATTAATGTTTAAAGGTAGGCAACCTGTAATACACCATACATGTATAAATAGTCGCCCATGCAGAAAATCTGTATGTGATTACCATAGACCACTGTGATAACTTACCTTTCGTTCCCTAACCTGTCGTTGTACTGACTCCTGTAGAATCCCTGAAGATGCTTGTTCAGTTCCCCATTGAATTTCATATCGAGCTGATATTCTTCCCCCTTCTTCAATTGCTCATTCAAGTGAATCCTGTATTTTTGTCCCTGTATGTAGTCCTGATCATTTATTTCGATGGGTTTAGAGTCAAATTTGGTGGATTTAACAATGACGGAATGCTTATCAATAGTTATATTATTAACGTGAAATATTATTAAGTTAGTGTCTTCTATAGCCTTCAGCGTGATGGTTTCAGCACCTGAGGTCGTTGAGTTATAAAAATTTGGTGCTATCTGCATCCTGTAACAAAAACATGCAGCATTTAAAAATTTATTAAAACAAGAACAAATCTTGACGAGCTTATTAGTGTTAGTATTGTGCTAGAAGTCGATGTATTCCGTAAAATTATTCCAGAAGTTATATTTCAAATATTAGAGTGCGTTTTGGAATCCCAATGACTTATATGATACATCATTGCATTATGTATGTATATATATTTCTGATATATGCATGTGGTGAAAGACATGACATTAATTAAAAAAGGAGCTAATTTTCATAAAAAAAATACTTTTTTTCGTTTTTATTTAGTTAATTTGCTTGAATATACAAGGATGGTTTGTATTTACTTTGTTTTGCATAAGAGCGGTGGTTCATGTTGTGTCAAAGTTCAAAGTCAAAAGGCTTGTATCTTGTATGTAAAACTTGGGAAAGTAGGATAGTTTGTCGTACCGCCAGAGAGGGCGCTGGTTGCAAACTGTGGGTAATACAGTAACAGTTTTTATCAATAATGTCTGTTACAGTGGAACCTCTATCCTCTATCATTAAACGTAATAATTGTAATATTCGTGTGTAGAAGTAATTTATTAATGTATAAGTCAGTTGCTTACAAACATAGTAAATAAATAAAAGTTAAATAGAAACATTATTTAAAGCAAATATAACATGTACTTAAATTTCATTTTATGATAGAATTTCAAGTTTCGTATATGAATAGCATGTATCTAACTTCGTGTATACATTTCTTGTGCATATAAGCAGTGCGCTTTATAGGCAGACATAAATAAATGAAATATTTGTTTAAAGTCGTTCAGTCAGAATGGTGGAAAGGTGAATGTTTAACGAACTCGTAAAGCAGTCGGGAATATTTTAAACTATGTACACTATTCAGTAGTGGCAGATACCAACCGCGAAACTGGTATAATTTTTTGACTAGGAACGACGTTATACAGGGTGTCTCAAGATTAATTGGCCAAGTATGAATCATTGAAATCAAAATAAGAAAAAAAGTCTTATGAACGAATGGGAGCAAACGTTTCGATTTTCAAGATATAGGATGTTGAAATTTTAAAACTGATACTGGCATCGCATTGAAAAATATCGGCCATTGGTTGAGTTATCTGTATTCTGTATTCACTTTCATTACCGCAACTCAAACTATAAGAACATCCTGTACATGTTTTGCATCTAAACCTTAAACTTTCTATTTTTCATTACAGTTTTCACAGTAATTCTCCTTTCTAGTTATTTCATAAGCCAATGAAACATCTTTCTGTCATTAGAAAATTGCCGGGGCAGTGACCGATAAAGCGGATCACGATTGACCCATCAAATTTGCTTGATGAATCCCTAAAAAATAAATTAAGTTAAGTAACGACCGCGGGCAATTGAAGTTATTAATAAGTGGGCTAAATTTAAGTTCTATGAACTGTCGGGAATAAACAAACGGTTAGCGTGTTTGATTGAACCGATCTCATCAATTATTCCTCGAGTGAGAAAGCCAAATTGATGGTGAAAAAATAACGCTCGTGCTTTTCGGTATGTAGGACAAGTGCCAGTGGAAACTTTGGTGAAATTAATTTTCGTAGGTGATGTGTTTATTAGTGAGAGTTTGATTGTTGGCTCGTGCAAAAATTTAACCACAATGAAGAAGGGAAATAGCATATTTGAATATGTTTACATTTCAACACAATCACAATGGATATTTAATCTGTAATATAAGGCAAATATAAAATAAATCGTGAAAGACCAAGACGTGTTAAAATTAGCAAATTCTTCAAAATTTTCTTCGACTGGATTGTTTTTAAACTTTATCTTTCAACATCTTCCTTTTAGATGTAATACAAAGTTACTGACTTCAAAGTCTTGTTCTCGAGTGTTGTCTTCATAGATATTGACCAGATCTTAATTCACTTGTTTGCTCAGTTCCCTCCTTAGAGGAAAGGTTTAGCTTACCTGTTGTGTACTCAATTCTACCAACAAGAACTGACGGCATAGTTTCTAAAGTTATTTTTATATGTGATGGTATTGATTTATAAGTAATTCATGCTGGGTCAAATGACCCCTTGAAAATTTCCGATGGGCTTGTAGTCTAAAAATTTATACAGCTTCTGTGAATACAATAGGAGAAGTTGCTCCTTCAGTTTGTTCATAAAACCGATCTCTTAAAGAAATCCATCTGGTGCGCACAACCTCAAACTCATTCTCGTGCGAGCGGTCGAACTGAGCGGACGTGTTTATTGTAAAGTGAAGTGCATTGCAACGAGCAAGATCTACCTGCCTTTATAAAGGCTACCTGGAAAGTATCCTTTTCTTTCCTCTTAACCACCGACCTAATCCCCGGCTCAAGCATAGAGGCCGTCGGCATCTTTGTTACAGGTATATGTGCCGGGGTTATGCCCAGGTAAGTTTTTACTTTATTTATCAGTTATTTGCATTATTTTTGAATACATTTCTTTAAAATTGCGACCCCCGACAAACAATATACCAGACAGACAAATACACCAAAAGACACGTACGCCCCCGTAAGGGGGCATCCCCACACGACTAAAACCTACACACCCTCACACACACGCACACACACACACAC
>NW_019416901.1:6281-46943 GCF_000390285.2 Anoplophora glabripennis | reverse complement strand
CCTTAGCAAAGCGCATCCCAGGCTGCATAGCCGCACTACCCTACCCAACCATACCACACATAAACATGACACTACCCCCGGGGTTTACACAGACGAGCCGGCGAAGCAAGAAGAGCGCCAGAAGAAAGGGCCCTAGCCGGCGGGGCCCAGCCAGGACAAAAGGAGGTCCCACAAAGCGCCTACACCGGCCGCATTTGCGGTCGGGGTAGACGACGGATGGGGCCCACCTACGAAGGCTGTCCAGGCCTACACGAGATGAGGCAGGATAAAGAGGGATAATCCCCCTCGATCCCAAATCATTGAGGCCAATTTCTAGCCATAGAATAATGGCGCGAACCTCAAACTTTGCCCTTTGTGATCAGCCTTCAATATAATCCTTCCGAAGATTGGTGCATTTTCAAACAGTGTAGTCACGTGAGATGTTGTCTGGATCTACGGTTTGTGGTATATACCAATGGACGAATTTCTCTCAACTTACAGTAAAGACACATTCTAATAGCAATATATTACCTCCTAGACCATTAGAGATCTATAAATCCACCTTACATCAACCTTTAGTAATTTAATCAATTTTAGCTCTTTAATAATTGTTAGCAATAGCGAGGAGAAAGGTAAAAATTTAATAGCAAGGGGTCTAGAAGTGGTCCTTGAGGAAGTTAATATGTGGAACGTATTTAGTGGTTTCCATTCAAACAAAGGTTTGGTATATTCGCATAATTACCTAACATTAAAGGTTTCTGAGGCATAGGAAAGGTCTATAAATTATGTGTTAATTTCACAGATCTCCCACCCGTGATTGTCATAGCTGGCTGATATCATCAGCCTGGTGAATAATGCCGGTGATTATGCTTGTAAACAATACATAATTAGGTATACATTTTGTAAGGTATCCATGTTAATATGTATATCTACAAAGTGCGAACAAACGCTTCTATAAATAGGAAACAGCTAGTGACACAATGCATGAAAGGAGATCTCGATCATCCAATGTTCCTTATCTATTTTCGATATCTGACCCAGGTTGTTTATCAAGAAAAAATGTGGGCGCAATCCATTGCCAGTTCTGCCTTATTTATCTGAACCAATCTAATTTTGAGTCATCCAATCGTCTATTAGTCTTCTATTAGACACGAAAGGGATTCGTGACATTTTCGTGGGAGGTGTCGAAGCTTGCACGGCGGTCTTGACCTTTCAAGACCGCACCTGGCCCAATTCTCGACAGATGAATAGGCGTCGTTCGTGGACATGCAATGACAATAATAAGAGAATGAGATGATTTTCGTCAAATCTATTTGATCAAAATAGTTTGATGATTGCAGTTGACGGCGACAGTATACAAAAGTTTAAAATTTACAATAAACAGTTTATCGAAACGCAAAAAGTTACAAATCGGCAACACCTCTTGCGACTATTTAGAAACGAAACTGGCATGTTTTCAAACGAGGGAAGTTGATATTTCGATCTGATTAGTCACACAGGATCGCTGATATTTTAAAGCGTTATCCGCACAAGCCAACTAGATTTTACGATGTAAGATGTACCCAGCTATGCGGAATCTGTGTTCGATAGTAGATTTATTGACATGGACGAATCTAGACCGGTTGCAGGGATCAGAAATAGTTATTTGGATTAAATTACGTGCTATTAAGATCGCAGTTTGTGATAAATTCGGCCTAGTTTCAAATCAGATCGTTGATATTTGAAAATAGCGAATGTGTGTTATTTTAAGTAAGAAGAACTTTGAGATTCTATAATAGTCGATCAATTGAAATAATTCATAGGATTTTTTATTCTATATCAAAATTGTATATTAAATTAAATAAATAACTTGCAAGTCAATTTTTTTCTCAGTGATGCTTGACACACAACTACTTCTCTTTCAATCGCAGCACGCGTTGTTCAATTGATTCGCACGTGAGTTACATTTGCCTCGCGCGGCTTGTCAATGGAACTAAATTGGCAGTTAACTAACAAAGGAACATGTGTATTAAGGACACATCCACGTTCTAATTTCGCATTAACATAGATAGAACGCGTTCCAGTTGGGTAGAGCGTCCGTTTTCTGCTCAATTAAACTTACAATACAGCTTTACGACTATGGTTCTGTGATAGTCTTCGGAGAATAGATGGTAAGAGTATCGTTAAGAAGCTGTTTGAGGGGATTTTTAGGACAACGTCATAAAACTATAGTGGCAATTAAACAATAAAATGAAACGGTATTTGGGATAACTAATTTGTATAGGTTTAAGTGAAGTTAAAATATCAGATGTCATTGAACAAAATAGAAGACGAAGAAATGCACAATCGTTAGCAAAATATATGTAAAAATATACTTCTGCAAATGTTGCAAATCAAATATGTGTTTTAAATACCCACAGACTTACCACAACAATACGAAAAAACATTTTGACAACCGCTGACTCCATCGATAGATGTGCAGTTAACTCACATCCATGTATGTCTTTGAACATTTCTTTGCAATCATTTTGCATGAAACTTACACAATAAAAGATACAAGCCCCCGTAATAAAACTAAAATAGAAATTATGATAACCTTAAATAGCGCTCTATCTGCGGCTACACCTCTTTTTGTGTACAGAAGCGGTTCCAGAGGTCCCCAATAAGTTTAACAGTTTTGATTATTAATTTTAAAAGTATCGTTTCCAAGTTTCAGCGGTTTTGATCATTAACGCACTCTACTTACAACAAAAAAAAAATCCTCTGAAAGTTACCCTGTATAAATGTTTAATGTGTCTTGTAAAGACTTTGGATAATGTTTCCACCTGAAGATGGCAAGTTAGATGAGAACCAGTTAACATTTCCGGGAAAAATATTGATTCTACTATTACTTGAACTTTAATTCTTATTACTTATCTCTGCGTAAATAAATAATCTGTCAAAAAGTATCCGGAATTTGTAAATAAAAAACAATATATTCAATTAACCATCAAAATGTATTTTCTTCCTTCAAAATGTCCCAGTCGTCAAAACACTTTTTAAACGCATATTCCGGTGTGGACTTGAGTTTAGGAAAGAGGAAAAAGTCTTCAGGGGCATATCCGGATGATGACTTTCATTGAGTTTTTGGTTAAAAATTTATTCACAATTATCGCTTTGTGTAATGGTGAATTATCCTTCTATAAATCTGGTCTTTTATGGCGGATACTTTTTCTCTCTCTCAAACGCCTCACGACTTTTTTGACTTTTTGATTTTTGACTTTCGACTTTTGGCATGTTTTTTTTTTGTTTCAGCTCATTAGAAAAGCGCAATTTCCAAGCTCGTTGGCTTCAGCAACATGTTGGCGATGCTGCGACCCGTTTATATCCAAAACATCAACTAAAATGGTGTAACTGATTCGTGAGATTTGTTAAGTTGATATGCCAGCTCTATCAAACTATAATGACGGTTTGCAAGCTCCATTTCCTTTAATTTATCGATGTTCTCTTCAGTTGAAGTCGTTGAAGGACTACCAGAACGTGGCAAATCCTCAACCACTTCTCGACCATGCTTTGTACCATTCGTATTTTTGAGTTTTCGGTATAACTGAATTACCGTACTTCTTTCCTAAGCACAAGATATTACGTTGGTAGCACCAAATTTTAGGCAAATCTTTGTTCAATAACATCCATACTAAAAATCGCAGAACACACTTTACGTGGGCTAAACAAAATTGACAGCTGTAAACAAACTAGAGTACAGTGGTGCCAACTACCCATCAAAAAAGAAATCTACTTTGCGCGGAACTTTTAAATGACAAATTCCGTGTACTTTTTTAACAGAATATTTCCATTGCTTAACGAGTAAACCTGATCTGTAATAATACCCAAGGTTCATACGTCTGCCTTGCGTAATCTATATACATACTTAAAATTTTAAAGGTACTCTAATTATATAAACTTTATGAAATTATCGTTCGCAACGTAGGGAATCGAAATTTAAACTGTTGTTTTGAACGATTTATAGACGAACAGATACCCGAAGTAACATGTGTTGCATTTATCGCTATCTAAATTTACAGATATCCAATTATGTTCGACTTTTCAATGCATAGTACCTACGTAACTCTTTCGTTAATGTATAAATAACATCGTTTGGATTGGTATGGAAATGGCCTGAAAAAAATTAAGCAGGAATTTTGAATACCGCTTTGGAAACATTTACAACTCGTTCCAAAATTAATTCAGCTTTTCCAGGTGTATTACAGAGAGCGCCACTTGTATTTCGGAATAGTCAGTTTTAATTCAAAATGTCTAAACTGTATTTCAGAACCTCAGGAGTCAAATTAGGTTATAAAAAATTATACCAAAAAAACACCAAACTTTTATTATATCACTATTGTTCCTACTCAAAATTCTTTTGGTAATTGTTTTTATTTAATAACTGTGAAATACAAATTAAATTTTCTGAAATCAATTGACATTTTCGAAAAAACTCTTGAGAAAAAAATCTAGAGCTACTTAGATGACTTACATTGTATTTTGACCTCTTAATATCCCTTACTCGACTCTAATAAACTTTCTGTATTTCTCTATAAAAACGGACTTCATTCGTTACTAAATAATTTTTTTCTCATTAATTGAAAAATTGAAGATGCACTTTAACTTTTGCAATTAATCTACTCGAAATGGCAGTTCATTAATTATATCTAACTAAATTGTCATGTATAGTTGGATATGCAAAACTAAGATTAGAGGTCCAAAATTATTTTGCATGACCCCAAAAACATTACGTCACTTTTCGCTGTAAGTAACTCATATTTTGTTATTTCTTTTTCTATATAAAATTTATTTTCCATTTTCTTGTTTTTCTTTTGACTTTCTCAGAGTTGTGGTATTCCGAATCAATCTTATAGCTTCTATTTCTCATCAAAACGATATTTTATTATGCTGAACCTTCAATGTAGAACGAATCCCAATTTCCACTATTTGTTTCCGACTACTAATTGAGAAAATTAAGTCAATTGGTTTTAAATACAGTTCTTATGGGTTAAATATAGCTCGGCATAGCCGCCTGTGAGTAATTTGAGCCTGTCCAGGATCTTCGGCTTGCTTATATAAGCATCTAATAAAATTGACTTTGACGACATACACTTCTAAATTATAGCTAATAACGGCTTAACCCTTCTATCTATAATTGACATTGGATTTACAATAAAATAACCAATCCCGGCTAGCGTGGTATGAATAAAACTTTTTTGTAGTGACGCCACATACGCCAAATAATAGGCAACTCCATAGTGAACATTGTCATGAAGAATTTCTCAATATTTTTACTAGATCGATTATCGACCTTATGTACTTTGGCCATAAGTGCCAAAAAATGGCTTCTTATAGAATCATAGAACTGATATATTTCAATTTATAGAACAATATTGACTTTTATAGTAGTTAATAAATTAAAATTATATCTATATGTCTATAATAAACCACCTGTTTCGCAAGCTTTATTTATAACAAATTTCCCTATAATATTATATTCCTAAAACTTTGTGTGCATATTCTCGAGGTTGATTAGAATAAATCGATCATCATTTTCAATTTGTAACTGATGCATTTCAAAAGAAACCGTCACTCCGCAACTTCTGTCAGCTAAGTTCAAGATTTTTGTTTTTTGTCGATCTTTCACCAACGAAAGTAACAATAAACGTGTTGGATCAAGGGTGAACCTGAGATTTATATTCTAAATAAACGTACACCTAAACGTATCTGATGCGAAACAGAACACAAACATATTTATATTTATAGGTGTGTTTAACGTGTTCTGTTTATATTTTTAAACCGTTTGCAATGTTTACGCCGTTCCTATGTTTAAAAATTAAACAAAAATACTGGGATATGAATCGAAACGTCTGTTTTGCTTCCATGGCTGTGTCAAGGATGAATCCAAGTTTAACTAACAGGAAACTGTTTAAAAATGTTTTTGCACGGCTGACTTTGCCACCTTTACTGAATTTGTTGGGGCGGTAAGTAGAATTTTATGAAATTATGTAAAAAAATGTCTCTTGACTTGATTGCAAATAAAAATAAATATAGTAGCTACTTTTCGTCCTTGACCTAGTAATTTCAATGTTTCGCCGTCGTCTGACAGTATGTGTATTGAAATCTGATATCGGCAGTTCAATTCATGAGAACGGTTATGCAAAAAATAGCGATTCCGGCGCGTTTGGTAGTAATAAATAAAGTTGTAGGATCTATCTATATTAAGGACACAGGTTTTACGTTACATATTGTAAACAATGGCGTCATTCATGAGAATACGGCGTCTAAATTTAAAAAGGACCGCCTCGTAGCACTTGTTATTACACAAACTGGCATAACAGAATGAGTTTAAGGAATCTCTTGGTACATAGGGTGGTCTTAAATAAAGTAGCGCAATCTCAAAGCTGTTCCGTCTGTTAATTAAATGTTTCGTCTCTAACTTTGTATGAATTTAATTAAGATCATGTCAAAACAACGCAAGCTGATGAAGTAACGAGATTTTTATAAAAGATGTCCTACCTGTAATGTGTGGGTTCTATACTCCTAGGCAACCTCTCGTCGACACTATCATCTTCAATTGAAAGAGCAGTAGACGTTGCTTCACTTATTCCCTGATTTTTGACTAAGGCTTCGGGTGTTTCTTCCCCATTGCAGTATCTAGGAACTAAAAAGAAAACTATGAGACCCACCAGAACAGCCAAGAGGAGGGCTCCTATTGCCATTAGGACGCAGAGGGGTTTCGATATCACTAGGCCTTTGCCGGAGCTCCGGTTTATCGTGTATTTTTTCTGGTTGGAGTTGTTCTCCAGGTCCACCGTCGTGGGGACGCCTACAAAAAGAAACAATTATGAATCAACCGAGTTTATTGCGGGGGATGTTTTGTTTCTGAAGATTAAAATAAGGAAGAGTTACTATTTGGTTTAGCTAAAGTACAAGTATTTCATTTTTCTACAAGGTTAACCTAAATCTGTATCTTCGATGGTTCTAAATTAGTTGATCAAAAGCTGTTTCACTAAAGACCTAAAGACTTTCGAGTGTGTGAGAAATCTTTTTTGAAAAAAATTACTTTTTGTCCCAACCTTACTGTTACACCCTTTTAAACTACATGTAACTAATTCTTACTTTTCTTAAGTTGTACCAAGATAGCAGAATTATAAAAAAATGAATTTTTTAAGCTACACGAATTGTAAAAAAACACTGTATTTTCACTTTTTAGCCGGCTACGTTTTATAGCACCTCGAATTACACAAAACTGAAGTAAAGAATTTATATATTGTTCATTTCTCTTGACCTAGTTTGAGGTAAAATCTGTTTAGAATTTTTAATCTACCAACAAAGAAGTTTATATAAAGTTTTATTGAAAGGTTATTGGAATATAAACTATGACTTTTTAGACAGATTCTTTTTAAACTGTTGTTATTTTTCAGTAAGTCTTGCTTCGGTCGTCTTTATTTAGGATATTGTCTTAGCATGAACTTCTAGTATAATATTAGATAATCAGTTTTGTGTATTTACAGGAAATTGGACCTAAAATGACATTAGAATTTGAATTTATCGAGATATTTTGGGCAAAATATTCTGCAATTTTCTCATAGAAAACTCGCGCAAGTTCGTTAATTTTATTTTAATATATTAAGTGGTTCGAACAAGCTTTTAATTGACATAATACTAGTACAAATAAATTTATCGGGGTCGTCCATGCTCTTAAATATACAAACCTATTTAAAAATGGGTTAAATAGCAATTTATCGTGCGATAGAATCCTCAGACATCTATCATAGAGCGACTTCTATCAAAGCAGCGCCAAATAAATTAATACATTCGCAACTTTTACCAATTAAGTCCACATGAATTAACTGCAGTAACTAACAATATATTAATTAATTTAACATTGTCGTTGTGTGAACTTGACTGTTGGCGTTAAATAAAGTTTTATCACTGTTAAAAATAGACACCTATAGAAAAACGTGCCAGCAAACATGATGTGCATCTAGTGGGTTTTAAAATTCCGATAGTTGCATTTCAGTTGTTTATTGCGGGATAACACGCATTTTACAGCTAATTCTGGGATGGGCGTACTTTACTTACATTAGCAGTTATTCCGGAGGCAATTAGAATTTGCTAGAACTTCTACTAACAACTTACGAATTTCTACACGGCATATTTTAAATTTGACGTCTAATTAGACAAAATAATTATTCTTTGTCAGGAATGCCACAAAATTCGAGGGGGAGGGGGGACACAAGACCGAGTTGTCTTGTATAAATAACACTTAATGAAAATAACACCAGATTTCATAATGGAGCAAGCCAACAGACATAAATCACCCAAATTCAGAGAGTCCAGGTGCCGCAATCTATACTGAGGAGCAATATTCGAGAATTGGCGGAACCACCACGACGGGTGATCGAACGTCGACTCGTGCAGTTCTATAATCAAAGCAGAAGTTTATGACCAGTGCGTGTCCACGACCAGAATTCAAGCATATTCATTGTCTTTCGATACCTTGAAGCCCTCTTTGCTTGTTTAGAGGGAAATAAGTCCCGAGGGTATACTCAGGGTTCCACATGGCAGGTCCAAAAAAAACTGAGAAACCAAATACAGTTTTTCTGAATTCGTTGAACCAAATGCATTGTAGAGCACTTTACTTGTGATATGGTTACAAATATAGCGGAATTGCATTAGATAACTGTTTAAAATTATAAAAATTAGAAGGATATAGGAATTATTATATTTCATAATATGCTGGCACTGTGTTTATAGTAATTAAGAAAGTTAAAAGAGGTGATACGTACTCTACGACACACGCTAGCAATTTGTCCAATTTATTAACTATCGTAATGTGATAAATAAAACAAACATGTCTAATGGGCTCATCAATGCTTAAAATATTAATTCAAGTTATTCAAAATAACTAAAATATATTGAATTTTTCTATTATATATTTTTAAACTTTTCTGTTGTAATAAACTGATCTTTAATTTAAGACAATTTAATCAAACTTTAAATATCAAGCCATTGATATAACCCGGATAATTACTTAGTATACTACTAATATATTTTCAATTTTTGTCAGAAGAAAATAACAAAATACTGTGTATCGTTCTCAAATTTGGAGTGGGTACAGCTATATTATATTTATTTCAAAACAATCCAACGACGGTGGAGTGAATGAAGATTGTAAAAATTCATTACAAGTACGGAGAGTGTGTAGCTGAGAGTGTGCGCAAATTATGTGGTATTTTCGGTAATAGGAACGCTCCGAATGAACCAATTGTGAAAAGATTAGTTGTTAAATTTGAACAAACATGGAAATTGAATGTCTACCCTTAAAAACATGTAAAAACTTTGCCAACTTTTTAATTAATACAATCTTATTCCTCATATGAAATCCTGCGTTTCTTCTGGGACACCTTTTAGCTATGCTAGTCTAATTCAAGAGAAATTTGTGTAATAGACAGCTTGGCTCCGCTTTGTGTTATAAATAAGTATATAAATTGCATGAACATTATAAATACTTGTATAAATTAATAGTAGCATTGTCAGGGTTAAAAATAAAAAGCACGTTTCAAGAAATATTTTTTTGGCTGATTCATATTTTAAAAAAGTAGGTCTGCCAAAAAATGTGGATTTAGCTTTTTTATATTAAAATGACCTTCGGTTTTATTTTAATTTCATAGGAAGTACAATGTTTATTTTGCAATTATAAACATACAAATATTTTTTAGGACGGAATTCGCATAAAATAAATAATTTCTAGAGGTTTTCTTCGCTTCTGATTCATAATAATGTATGGATGTAAACAGACTAAAATTAAAATCGAATTTAGATCGCACTGATACATGTGGTCTACTTACTAGAATTAACTGTAAACTGTACCAAGGAATTATACAATAAATATTTTAAAAAACTATCTGAAATATTCGATATGTAGGTATAGCAAATCTCAGAACATTTTTTCTAAAATTTTACAATTTAAAAGCTCTGTTTATTTTAAATGTATTTTAAGCTGAAGGAAACTGTTGCTACTATAGAAAAAAGACCCCCCCAGTTGTGTAGACTGGCTGTATTTTGTATTCATCCAATAATATTTAAACAGTTTGTGTCAGCGTACGAATTCATTAGATTTGTATTAGGTATATCCGGGAAAATATATTTATATTACCGGTACTAATGTATATGAAAGCCGTCAATGAGCATTTCTAGTAACACAAAGATAATAAACCGTTGGAATAGAAACCTACTGAGCTGAATTTTTTATTAATGTTTGCGCTTAATTTAAGTCAAAAACAAATTTGCGTACACTGTGTAATTGATATTTTACTGGGCTTCTCCCAATACAAATAAATTCGTAAAGCCTCGAATTTTGAGATACAGGGTGTTAAAAATTCTTGAAAATATTTGGTAGTTTTTGATTTCAACAAAATATATGGATTATAGGATACACTGTATATATAGGACACGCTGTGTATCTTTAAATAAAATAAACGAACGGGGAATTTTCAAAAATCCCTTGGTACAAATCTCGGTTTCCAAAATAAAAATGTTTTTTTTTTTTAATTTTTTTTAACAAACATTCAACATTTAATAATATTTCTATTAGTTGTTAATAATTTATAATAATTTGTTTCTCCACATATTTAATAAAATTATTGCATTAATTGTAACAATTAAGTTGCCATTACAAAATGTCAACCGCCTACTAGATAAATTACAGTTCGATAAAATTTTTATCCTATGCCAATCATGCCGTGTAGTTGATTTTAAATAATTGTTTTTCTCAGAAACCGTAAATTTTACAAAAAAAAATACAAGAGACTTTTTCTGTTTAGAATGAATCAGGCTATCTGAAATAAATGTAAGGTAGTAGTAAGAAAAAAAGTTACGTATGTAACAAGTCTTACAACCTTATCCTTAGGGAGGTAGGGGAAAGTGAATAAATTGCTTAGTGAGTGCCTTCTCGATAGCAGGAAATGTCTAATTAATTTCTTTTCTGTCACTTGTTTGGCGTTTCAGGAAAAAAATTGAAACTACTTTTTTGGCACCCTCTTTAAGAGGTTGTATCTTCACAGGGGATGTTTTTATATGAAAGACCCACCTTATTTTTCGACAGGGAATCACCCCCTGAATTTTTTCGCACTTATTTATTTCCACCCTGTATACTTACATGATTTATCACACAGGTCAATTACTGAAAAAATTACTTTATTCATTGATAGCTAAATATATTCTCCGGGATTTTTCAACTTTTTGGCGATGTATGTAATTTTTGTGTACATAGTTTATACAAATATGAGTATTTGGGCGCTGTTCATAAAAAAAAACACTTGCCCAACGTTTTGATAGAAGAAAATCGTAGAAAAGTAAGAAATACAGCCTAACTTTGTCGAATTTAATATACCAAATATTTTTGTAACACCCTGTGTTAAAATCAAAATAATGTATGCTTCTAAAAATCATTTTTGAGTGCAAACCAGTTGAAGATAAAATCCTACGGACACAGGAGACGAAAATAAAATTTACCTTGATTGTAATAGCTAACCATTCTCGAAGCTGTGGCTAATTATCACAGAAAACACACAAACCCGTCACTCTAATTAGCGCATCTCACCGACCAGTCAAGTGTCAGTTAGGGCCAACACGGTGCACCTTCTCTGAGGCGTCGCGTCACTCGAACGTCCCGACGCGCTTTCCGGAATCACTGCTAACTTTAACCGTTTGGCGGAAAACTTTCGTCAGTAGCCCGATTGGGGCGATGCGATGGTAGGATCCGTGGGACAGGCTTTCCGCGCATAGCGGCAAAGCCAGGTGGACGGTGGACGTACGAAGGAGTATCTCCTTGGGTGTTTATTGGTTTTGTTAATACGAGGGGGTTTGGAAAAGTTACAGCAAGTTTAGTATTTCGAGACTTCAGTTGGTGAAATAATCAGTCACTTTCATTCGCTCGCTTTTTCAATTCACTACTTATATTTTTGCATTAATAGTAACTGTAAATATTCCATTAGAATGGTCCTGAAATTTCAGATCAATTTCAGTTTCCCGTCAACTAATGTTTTACTTACTTTCTGTTCTTTATCGAACAATCTATCCATGTATAATACGTACTAATAACATCAGTTTGGGGGCAAAGGTCAACGCGGTGAATTATACGAGAGGATTCGAAAAGTTCTCGACACGACATCGACACTGAGATAGTGCAAGGTCTTCTATTTCTATTTTTCTTCAAAAATATTCAATACAAAACCTGTACAGACGCCACTGGCAAAAATAATAAAATTGTTTGTACATCAAAAAATGCATCTCGATGAATAGAAGGCGTGTACCAAATTTGAAAAAATATATAAGGTAGGTAATACCAAAGTTATCATAAAAAAATGTTTTTTCATAAAACTTTAGCACCCTGTAGTTCAAAAGTTAAGACTTTTAGGACATATGTTCATATGAAGTTTTTTCTTAAAATGGACCCAAGAATATCCTCCTTAAATATTAACACGTTGTTAAGAAACACCCTGTATAAGGAAAAATGTTTGAAATTAACCTAGCTACCATCTATCAAAGTTGCTGTATAGTATTTACCGAAAACTTTAGACGTTAATTGAATAAAAATTAGAGCAAAATAGAGATAAAATTGTTATAAAAATTGAATGAACTTAAGGTCAATAGATGCAGTGACCACAGAATAATTGAAAGAAATTTCACATACGTAGACATAAAATTTTGGAATTTGTTTTTGTCTCAAGGTCGACCTTTACGTCAGGTAAAATTGAACTTGTTAATTTTTAGTTAAATTATGCAGCATAAACTGATATACCTATACATTTTTCAAGTAGCGATATGATTCTCTTTTTTACTGCAAGTTTAGCAATAGATGTTTCTAAAAAATGAAAAGAGGCCTCTGGACACCACTGACACATGGAAGGGGACGTTACTATCCAGATTTTATTATATTTTATACCCTTACACTTTCGAAACTGATAAGATCTTTTTTTCGTCTAAAAATTATATTTTCCACAATTGGCAGATTAGAACAGGCACCATGTAAGCGATTATTAAAGAGAAAAAAAACTTATTTCTAAATATCAATTTAACAAGTTATAAACAATTAGGTTTAGTAATAGGCAATGTAATGGGGACTAGTGTTGGACTGTCACAGATAATTTTTATTTAGTGCCAACAGATGCTTATCGGAGATAGGTACGCCCCTGAAATAAAACACTTCGTGAGAGGGGTCAGCCTTTCCCTTCGCTATAAATAAGTGTGATCAAGTTACTAATTTTGACCTAATTGTGGGGAGTGACCTATAACTATTATTTTAACTAAGTCTTGTACAATTTCTACAAAATATAATAATTCCTAGAAACAAGGGAAAAATATTAATTTTCAATATAGATGCGACACTGGAGTCCCACTTATCCATAAATTAAAATTCATATTTAATAATTTTCATATAAAAGATGATATCCCTGACATTTTCTTAGATACTTGGTTATAGGTATTAAATTAATTTAATTATATTCCTGGAATGCGAATACCAAATGAGTGTTAATTCTTCTTATAGCAGATAGCTGTAATAGTTTATAATTTTATATTCATATTACAAATATTTGTTCGCAAAAACAAACGCTACCTAAAAAAATTTTAACGCCGGTGTTGGGGAAATATTTTTATCAAACTATTTTACTACAAATTGCTACTACGTATAACGATGTCGGTTCTCATTATTTTTTAAACCCCTGGCTTTTTTCCAAAATCAAATATTGATGTTTAAAAATCACGAATGTTACTGCTGCTGTTGTGAGATAATTATATCCTCCGGTTTTTAAATAAACATGTCCAAACATTTCAAAAATCACTTGATATCTGGTTTTCAACGTCATTCATTGAAAATTTGTTTGTATCTTATAAATTACATACGAGTAGTTATATTCAAATCGTTGCACCAAATGCATATTTTGCAATATTATTTCTTATCCTTATAATCGACCATGCTGTTGAATGAGCAACCGCCGAAAATCGTTGCAGATCGTCCAAAAAATCACCGATGTTTCAAATTGTTTAGTAAAATGGCACAGAATCCACAAAAATCGAGCCACGACCAACGGACGGTGCGATGAACATAAATCCAGAACTCCAACGTTCTACCACAGGTCAAAACAACACTAGGCATCGCCAAAATCCAGAAAGTCCAAAAGCAGGAAACAACAGCGAACATCCACCTCGAGAATTGGCGGAGCCATCAAGAGGTGCGATCAAACGTCGACTTTGGTTTTGTGTTTAGACCTTATTTGTAGGTCCAAATCATACAGTCTTGCTGTTGATACAAAAATGCAGTGATAATGATGTAATGAAACCTCATAATTAACTTGAAGATTTAATGTTCATTAATTAATTAGGCACCCGTGGATATAGAAAATGATTTTGTTAACTTTAAATGGTTAGCGCAATCCGAACTGGCAAGTGAGGAAGGAGAGCAGTGTCAATAAAAATGTTTTACTAAAAATACTAGGGTTTATTATGTAGTTGGCAAAACTGTTACGAGTTTTATTGAGGTTTATTTTCAAGTTTTACGCCTTTTTTATATGCATTTGCGTGCGGTGTGCCTAATAGATTGCCAGCATTTTTAAATTAGATTTTCTGTACTGCCCGCACGTAAATAGAGATGATAGTATTGTTTGCTTTCACACATTGCATACAATTTGTATTAATTAATTATTAAATTAATTAAATTTTTGACTAGAAAATTAAACTGCAATTCCGTCAGATATATTTGTGTTGTTGATGTTAAATCCAGCTTATTATATATTAACAAGTATACTACCAGCTGCTACCATTGGCTGTCGCTGGCACTGCTACCAAAATAACAAAATACGACATGGCAGAATTGCCAATATAAATGTAACGAGTTCCGGATACTGAATCCTCCAGTGCAGTCATCAAATATATTTTACTTGATTAAGATCAACTTTGCAGTACGCCTCCATATGTATTTGTGCCGTTTGTGCATACCACGCTATCTGTTTATGTCCACGAGAGTAGAAACGAGGAAGTCGGTTTCGATGTGCACCGATGAATTTTCAAGGGATTTTAATTACCGAATCGAATCTGCATCGTAAAAGCTAAATACTACAAAGGCGGTGGCTTTCATGTAACTCCAAACAAAACAAACGCGTGCTCGCGTGCGATGCGATCCTAGCAATTTGCTCGGTCATACCTAACCGTGGAATGCCTAATTAATGTCACTCTCGAAACGGGCCATTAGACGGAAATCAGCTGTTGTCAGCAAATAAAATATTCAAAGGATGTTCTTACACTGTTAGGGTAAACTGGTTGTAGATGCCAACATTAACTTTTTTTATTGTCCAAAGAGATTTAGTCTTATATTTATATTATTTATATCATTCGTCAAATATTTTATTTGTTTATGTTAACTTAACAATAACCATTGTATTTTATTTTAGGTTACAAAGTTTCACTATTGTATTCAATGAAGTTTTTTGCCAGTAGCGCTAGCGATTAAAAAACTTGTATTATTCGTGTCGATAGTACAGAACCTCCCCTTCCTCATGCCTTGAAAGATGATTCCACTTTAAAAAATTCAAGTTGAGATGTTTTTGGTTGATCATATCCACACCTCTACCACCTTTGATTAATGTTTTGGATGCAGTCAGTTCAAATAAAACAAAGAATATCCAATCATTTGTATATTGAACAAAAATTTAACAAAACCCATTAAAATACTCATAGACATCATTCATCATCATGGATTTTTCCGCACTTTTGACGGGCTCGATGAATTCGAACATCTGGAAGTCCGACCAACAAGACAATGGTTCCATCCGAACTGTCTTCGACATTATACCTGCTCCGATACCGATAAAGTATTGGTATTCGTCATTGTCTGCACAAATTAAGAAAGATCGTATGTTAGAGGCTATCGGTTAGTTTCTATCCTATCTAGGAAAATTCATTAAATAACAGTAATCGTTTGAAAAGTGCTCACGGAAGTCACAGTTATCGTGAGTGATCTTGTAACCATCATTGTTAGCAAGAAAGTATGAAACAATCGATATATTGACTGCAAAGCTCTTACACAAAAAATATTTATCAGTTAGAGCACAGACAACCTTCTTCCTACTTTTTTGTTCACTAAAGTCCGTGTCAGACAATCAGTTTCCGTCAAATTTGTACCAGCAAATTATTTTGGTCGAACTGATTTGATCCTATTAGTAAAATAATAAATAAGAATTCCCTAAGAGCGGCCCAAAAAGTTATCGGTTTTATTTGAATAATATTTTGTCTTCTACCTATCCTTCATTTATTTGGAAAATAGAAAATCATTAATGACGTCTTCAAACTACCAAGAGTTACACATTGCATCCAGATGGATTAGTGAAAACAGGGCTGGTTTTTACTGTTGAGTGTCCTAATTCGATGGAACAAGGAACAGAAGAAACAGCGTTAAATGTTAAGGTTGGAACTATCACTCATCACCCGTCACTTGGCAGAAGTAAAATAAAGAGCAGAAGTATTATTAAAGGGTAAATAAAAAATTAGTAGTAGAAGTAAATTAGTGTAATTTTAGGCAACAGGTGATTCCTCTTCCATCAACTCATCTGAAAAATCAAAAAGAAACCTCGATGGATTGTTATCTCACCAGCAAATCCATTGGTTTAATTGTAAACTGTTTAGGCTTGTCACCAGTTGGGAAGAGCAACCTTCATGCCATCTGAAGCCCCATCTGGTGCAATGAGAAACTGCTGCTATTTTAATGAAACAAATTTGGCGAAAATTTAGTTTTCTGACACAGACTTTGTGAAGATAACGACCCCCTAAAAAAACTTCAGATATCCACGAAGTCACCTCTCCATAAAACATCACTACCTATGGATAACTACCTCTTTCTTGGTTCGCTGCTGTAGACCAGGGGTTCCACAAGTTGATATTCCTGCTGTGTAGTACCGTGACCTTCAATGAACCCCCGTTAACCATGTTTTTGAAAATAATCTCCTTGGGTGCATTGAAATACGTCCTATCAGTTTCCTCTGAAATCGTTAAGCTGTTGCTGTTCTCCGCTGAAGTCTTATTCCTTTTGGCGTCCTTGTACAAGCAGTCCTTAAGGCCCACAACCTCACATTTGGATATGTTCGGGACCCTCATCAAGGCTTGCTGCATAAGAGCGAATTCCAAGTAAGAGTATGTACTCGGGTTCTCCACCCGAATAGTGAAGGAGATGCTCTTTTCGCGAAGGGTTATTTTGTAATATAATTTAAATTTGTAGTTAAACAGGCTACGCGTGTAGGGACAGTCGCTCAAGCTAATCACGGCGTGCATGTCCCCGGATTTGGACCTTACGGGACCCTCGTCTACCGTCCACGACAACACCCTGGCGAATCCGTCCTTCGGACCGAACATCCACGGACCTAAGACAGGAAATACGAATTGAATCCCGCCTAGAATGCGTGACAAACCTGCGAATTGACTGTGTCGACTTACGAAGATCATCTCCCGGTTTTTTATCCTCCAGGAAGTGACAGTCGCTCCGTGGAGGTTGATCGTGCAGGAGGTGTACTCGTCCCGATTTAGGATTATGATGTCTCGCTCGTGTACGCTGCTTCTCCCGTCCATGTTGGCTGTAGAACTGATAATTTGGTCGTCACTTTCGTTAGTCTCCCCCCCGTCAGAACATTAATACCCCGGGCGCGATACCTACGAGGGATTTTACAAATTTGACATTGACATGTATTAATAATACACTATAAATTGTACCTTAGCGCTACCAACCGTAGGAATTGTACCTACTGGCACTACTGTATTCTCTTTTAGTATCTCCAGAAGGGAAATATTTATTATTTAACACTGTTGAATCACATTAATATCATTTTTCATCGCAGATTCTCACTGAATAGATAAAGAATGTAAACATTTTCGTCGTAGCCACTTCCTTTGTATTCTGATGGTACTGAAAGGAGTGGCTACTAAACCTTGTGATACATCAAGTCTTTGAAACATAAGATGATGACGAACACTTTATTAATGAAACAGTGAACTAAGTGACAAAATTTTACATTGAATTACTACCTATATTAATAATGTGTTAATACACCAAGCTGCTCCATATATCTTTTAGAGTGTCTTATCCCAGATTAACTATATTTCATGGCTAAAGACAGAGAAAGATGTATAAGTTTGGGTCTCTGCTAACTTGTAACACATGAGCATGTAAAACTGAAGACCTTGGTGGTCATGGCAAGAGATTGTTCAAGCATCTCCAGTTTTAGTTTTTACTGTTTGTGACTGGATATTCCGTAGCTAAAAAACTGAATATAGAAGCACTCTAAGGCAAGATATTACATAAATTTTCAGAATTTCTTTGTTGTAATTTTGAGCCATCTTGTTGCCTGTAACAAAAAGAATAGGAATTGCCCATTTATCATTGACCTTCTTTGTTTAGGTACGCATAAAGGTCGGATGAAGGTACGAACAGTAAACGGCATGATCCACACTTTGTGGGGGAAAGACATGCCTTCAAGCTGCTGATGTTATGGTGCATAACCACTCAACTTATGTCCGCAAATTGTGGTACCTTCCTTTGACATACCCTACCTTAGGATGATGATCTTTTTATACATGTCTATTTTTAGCGTGCTGCTATCAATATCTTCCATGGCCACCAAAGTCTTCAAATATTTCTGTTGTTAAGCACGTGTCAAATTTTGATTTTCTGTTGTCCCAACAAGATCATCATTTCATTACAAACAACCCTTCGTACATGTAGAGACACCATAATAACTCTAATTACGTATTTTGTATGTAAGATTATAATTTTAGTCATACTGACTTCAACCACCTGAATATGACACTGTAATTCAAAACAACCATGGTTATTTTGGTTTATCCTCAGATCTCTGTATTCCTTTTTTTCTAGCATCTGCTTGGGACTACTAGTTTATATGGAAAATGTTTTTCTTTTCCTTCGAGTTGTTAAAAATTAACCACTTAGTCGCATTGAAATTAAACTCTTCCATTTCAGTTTGGCTTTTAATTTGTCCTCAATACAAGTACAGTTCAACAAATTCCTGAAAGAAGGTCGTAGAACTCATTTAGCAATCTCTTGTATGTCTTCTGTTCAACAATTTCAAAACTGTGATTCGCCGCCCAACCAGTCAATGGTTCTAAGTGAATTGGTTCAGCCAGTAGACCGATTTTAATGGCAATGAAATGTTTATATTCCCCCTCACCTATAGATGAATGCGACTAATTAATATCTTATGTCTGTGTCATTGTCATCCATAATTTTAATTCTTGTTACCAATAATCATAGAACATTTATGTCAATAGACCTAAGAGATTATTTTGAAGCAATCTTATTGGACAAAAGTTAATAAAATATGTGTGGAACCTAACTGGCAAAACCCTTATTTTAATTGAAAGCGTTACATGTCAGTTAACTTGACTAAACTATAGAGTTCAAAATTTACTGGAGACTGCAAAAAAGATACATTTTCCAAATACTATTCAAACCGTTCGCTTTCAGAAAAACGTTTTGCTGATCAAATAATCATTGTCTGGAGGTAACTACATATATTTTACTGATATCAAAATTTTGTGGAAAATCGATCTAATTCACTATCCCAGTTCTATCTCTGTATGGAACATCACCTAAATCCATATTCGAAACAGATCGATTAACACCGGGATTCCATAAATTAATATCCCTAGTCATCTTCTGGACTATTTTCAACGTCTTTCCTTTCATCATGTTGTGTACGGTGACTTCTCCAGGAATCTTCATGTACATCTTATTCGTATAACCGGAAAAGGTGACCGCTTCCTTATCTTCCACGTGGACGTCGTTGCCTGTGAAGTGTTTGTATGGACATGATTTAAGACCAATGATTTCACATTTTGATACGTCAGGAACTCTAGAGAAAGACATTGCGCCCTTAACTCTCGCTGTACTTTAAAGACTTGGTAATTACCTGAACAGAGCGTGTTGCATGACATGAAAATCAAACGCGGAGCTCCCACAGAGGTTTTCCACGCATATCCTAAACACCAGTTTTTTCTGATACAACGTAACTCTGTACAGTATCCTAAACTTGTATCCCCAAAGGGTCTGGGTGTAGAAATCGTCGACCAGACTGAACAAAGCGAAGACGTTTCCCGATTCCATCATCTCGGGGCCCTCTTCCAGCGCCCAGCTCAATTTCCTGGCGAATCCCTCTTTGGGGCCGAAGCTCCAAAAGCCGAAATGTGGGAAACTCAACTGGATACCCCCCGTTATGTGCGAGAACTCGTGCGACTGAGACTGGCGGCTCACGAAGAGCTGCTCCTGGTTGTTTATCCTCCAGGAGGTAACGGTGGCTCCTTGCAGGTTTATGGTGCAGGTGGTGTAGTCGCCGCGATCCAATACTATAATTTTCGTTTTGTCCATGTTCAACCTAAAATTTAGCTGGGTCAAGGTGGGGACGGGTACCGGTGATCATTAGATAAAACGTCATATTTGACAGACTAACTCGAAGGGTTAGGGCGAGTCCGCACGGCAGGGAAAGCGCAACGGAATTTGTGCGGTGAACTTCTTTAGGACCAATCAAACTGTGATTAGTCATACAGTTTCGTATCCAAAGAGAGACTTATAATCCAGGCGGTATCTGTTTCAAAAAGTCCACATTTGGGTGAATTGTATATCCACGGAAATTTTTGGCTTTTTGGCTTTCAAATATTACTAGAACAATATGTTAAAAATATTCGAAAAATGTCATATTTTTCTTCCTATTTAATTATGTATCTTTTCAAGAGTTGATTTTAGGCGAAAATGGAAGAGGAAAAAAATGTTTGTAATTCATTTTTTTTACAAAACATGACTAGTTAAAAGTCGAATGAATCATAATTATTATTGTAAAAATCGAAAAAATCCACAAAAATGGGGTTAACAAACATTCCTTCTTAGGGAATTTTTTTGGGGTCTTTAGATTGGACATAGGACCTTCATACTTGGCTCAAGAAAACTTCATGTTATGTAGAATCATCACACCAAATTTCATCAAAATCGGTTCTATAGATTTTGCATAATAATTTTGCAATCCAGATTTTGAAAAAAAATTACAAATTTTCAAAATTTTGCACAGCAAGAATCAAGGCCCTTAGATACTTGACAATTTAATCACATATAGAAGGGCTCTCAAGCTTTCAAATGCTTTTTCAAAAATTCGCATCCGTCAATTAGGAAAGCTCTGGCGCTTGTTTAAACATTGGTCGAATTTTTGTACTTATAAACAATTAGAATGACTTTGTGAACATTCAATCAAATCAAATTTTTTAAAGCAAGTTTTAAAAGTTATTGGAAAAACGCTTCTTTTAAAAAGCAAAACAGATCGATTGGTCAATTAGTTACGTAGTTATAGACGATCAAAGTTAAGTAGAAGTAGAAGCAGAAGGTTTGAAGATGATGAAGTTGATGAATATAATATCGAAGAAGAAAACGAAATCCCATGTAAAAAAGTTCGATTAAATTCTTAATATGTATTTTTATACATATAAATAAATATAATACACATTCATAAAATTAAAACAAAAATTTGTGTACATTTTTTAAATCCTGATTTATTAATGCATTTAAGTATGAATAAAATATTATTGATTTTTATAATTAATTTATTAATTTAATAATCATTTCTTTTGTGATTAAAGTATAATTAAAATATTATTTATTGTTTAAAATATAAGTAAATGAGAAATTAACTCATTATATTACCAATTTTCGACATATTTTGAAAATAATTGTTGTTTAAACAATTTTAGAATATTTAAATAAATTTGTTTTTGATCTTTGATAAACAGTATATAAGTTTATGCACTTTGATACAATAAAAAATAAAGTTGATAATTAAGATAAATAACTATCGTACTGTTGAAAGACCAATAATATTAACGATGGGCATTTGAAAATACGCTAATTGTTTTTTTTAATCGCGAGACATCGATTTAAAAAAAAAATCAAAATCGGACCTCTAGAAGCTGAGATATTAAAAATTTTTAAGCGCGTCGCGGTTTTGAACTCGCCGATTCAATTTCGAGCAGGCCGAAGCGGCCGCGCTCTCTGCTGTACCACCTGTACGATTTTCTTCGCGCCAATATCCTTGGCAGGAAAAATGATCTCGGATGGAGCGGGGTCGAGCGGGATTATCGCTCTTTACCCACTTCATCGCTGTAGGCCCGGACGCCTCGCTTGAATTTCTCGCTTACATAAATAATTTTAAACACGTTTTAAAGTAGATTGCCAATGAAGAAAAGTATTGCAAACTTAGACCTGGTAAGTAGTCGGAATACCAAAGATATTTTTCGAAAAATTAGCCCGGATGTATTAGTACATTTAGTGTAAATGACGGTTAACTTTGATTGGTTATAACTACGTAACTAATTGACCAATCGTTCTGTTTTTTTTATAAAGGAGTGTCTTTCCAATAACTTTTAAAACCTGCTTTAAAAAATTTGATTTGATTGAATATTCACAAAGTTATTCTAATTGTTTATAAGAACAAAAATTCGACCAATCTTTAAACAGAGCTTTCTAATTGACGGATTCGAACTTTTCAAAAAGCGTTTGAAAGCTTGAGAGCCCTTCTATATGTTATTAAATTTTCAAGTATCTATGGTCTATGGGCCTTGGTTTTTGAAAATTTGCAAATTTTCTATTTCAAAATCTGGATTGCAAAATTATTATGCAAAATCTATAGAACCGATTTTGATGAAATTTGGTGTGATGTTTCTTCATAACATGAAGTTTTCATGAGCCAAGTACGAAGGTACGAAGACCCCAAAAAAATTCCCTTAAAAGTAATGTTTTGGCGATTTTTTCGATTTTTACAATAATAATCATGATTCATTCGATTTGTAACTAGTCATATTTTGAAAAAAATTTAATTACAAACATTTTTTTCCCCTTACATTTTCACCTAAAATTACCTCTTGAAAAGAATTTTTTTAACATATTGTGCCGCCAACAGTTAAGCCCACGCTTTTTTGTTATGCGCATAGAAAAATTTTCAATTCTAGTGATATTTGAAAGCCAAAAAGCCAAAAATCTCCGTGGATACACGATTCACCCAAACCAAAACAGATACCGCCTAGTCTATTAGTATTATACCTACGACAAACAGACTTAGAAATAATTTCGTACAACGTCAGTGTTATAGAGCAACTTTTTTGATATTCTTTCGGAACAAATATTTCAAACTGATGCGGATAATTCTAAAACCGCGCCAGATTTTTTCCCGTGGCCTACATCCAGGCTAAAAACTGTTTATTTTACCTTCAAACTAGATTATTTTGATTTAACAGTGATAAGGATTACGCGCCTACGCTTAATTTTTCGACTCTCACAACAAGAGCTGTACGGGCAATAAAAAATAACCTCATGTAATTTATTTTGTGGCGCATGTTAATAATGTTTTAGTTAAGCCAACACATTGTTTGCTTAACCTATATTAACACAAAGCTATTTTTCGAGGATTTTTGTATTAATTTGAAGGCGATTTCCTGCAGTAATCATCACGTAATTTATCCACCGAAAATGCATGTAATTACGTAAGCTGTTCATTATGCATTCAACGCTTGTATTTAGGACAAGTTAATCAATGGGTATAAAAGCTGTAAAACCTATAGATCTATTAATCGAATTGCTTACTACAGAAAGGGGAAAACATGTTTTTAATTCATGATGGACAAATACATTTTCAAAGGAAACATGATATACACAGCCTTCATAAATGATAGCAAGTCAGTCCAGTAATTTTATTTTCTTCTCATTGGCAATTATATGTTGGTAAAATTAAAATGACCCCACTGAGATTTAAGGATTTTTAGTTGATAGTATGATAGTGTCAATCGCGCAATGTTGGTTGTCTATGTTCGACGACCATGGACACTGTACTTTATTTAGTCATTTATAATTTAATAAAGTCCAAATACCAATTTTCACGGCTATATAGCCTTCAGCAGTGTATGGAAGCTTCATGAATTATCATTCAATCAATAAGAGCACTTTATTTTATATATTTACATTATTTGAGCAGGATATATTGTAATGGGTGCAAGATTTTAAAAATATTAAGATTAACGATAGATACATATATAATTTTATTAGTCAAAACAATGTGGTGCATGATACCACATGAACATATCCTTTCCCCTTTCCGTTGAATTATAATTTTAACATGTTTTTAAGTCAGGTCTTTTTTTGCAAATAATACGTGTTACTCTACATATACGGGTGAGTATTATTTTTAAAACGACCTGATTTCATCCAGACGAATTATTTTAGTATTTCCATAATTGCATTGCCGCATGCAAAGTAGGTTATGTACCATGACGTAATACCACTCCTGATATAAAATGCAAATAGAATCGTTTTTGTGTTTGTCGCTTTCCGATCTGCATTCGATTTGACGTCTATTAATTATCTATTCACTTCACATCCATTCGTCAGACGTCTAACAATGGGAATTCGTTTGTTTAATTATGGTTTTTATTGCTTTATGGAGTTTGGTGATTCAAAAATTTCGTCACCTGCTAAAAAGAAACGCAAATATTTGTAACGCTAGAGTCAGGTATAATAAAACATGTTCTGACGTGACTCATTTTTTATGTAATAAGTATAAAAATTGCGCTACTAGTCACTATGACTAAGTGGTGACATTTGCGGAAGAAGGTCACTGAGATTTGGTCGATTTAATATGCGTGTGGGAAAGTTTAATCTACGTTTAAGAGAAATTATCTCTTAATAATGCAGAAAAATAAAAATTATGTGAGCAACACAGTAAAGTAAAAATAACGCGACATAATTAATAGAACATTGTCTTGGAGCCGGTAATAGAAAAGTCGCACACGAAAATGTTTTTTTTTTTTGTAAATTAAAGTTCGATTATGGATCAAAATATTTTGAGCAGCCGGGTAAACAAATCGTCGTTGAAAGATAGAAAGATACTTCTCAATTTTTGGGGAATTTTTCAATGCAAAAGTACAAACTAAGAAAAATTTATATAAAAAAACTGATATTTTCTTATTATAATAATTAATAGTAATTACTATCTTAAATGCATTGTTGTTGTTACTGCAAGAGTTCACAAACAAACCACATCCGTAAGCATCTGTAGTCGCCAACTGCGTGCACTAAACAAACTCCATTAAAATATGGAACAAAATGAAATAAAACTTACCATTTCTACAGAAAATGTTGAAAATGAGTTTCCCTAATCGCGTGAGGATTTTCATCGGCTCATATGTGCATATTATGGAAATTCACTTCATTACGGGTAAATGTCGCCTCATCTGTTACATAAACATAAGGAGGAAAGTCTACTGATTGCTTTAAAAACTATATGCAAAAATGGATTCGTTGATCACAATCCGGGGGTAAAATCTGTTGAACTAATTGCAGATGATAGGGGTGCAACAGCTGGCGTCTTATGATGCGATGTTCGGTATGAAATAAGATTCCTACTTGCTGTGCGAGTCGTTGAGTAAATTGTGGAGTCTTCGTCACGATTTTTCAACAGTGCATCTTCAACATTAAGGTTCACTTGCTGACCACGTCCTTCTCCTCGAGGAATAATACTTCCCTTATCTCGCAGAAACTGAACGCACTATAGGATTGTATTTGCATATGGGGGGGGGGTGACGTTGTGGCCATCACAACCTAGTCGCCGCGAGCGCATTTTCTCCGGCTGCACCATACACTAACACCATATCGACACGTTCGGAAATAGTAAATGCATTGTTTTCTCGGTTCATTGTAAAACTAGTTTGTGCACAAACTAAAAAATTAAGCAAATTAAGAAATAAGAATCTCGTTTTTAATGTAATCGGCACGCTATTCTTATTTCTTACTTCATTATAAAAATTACACTGTCACTATCGTGGAATTACAAAATAAAAACTTTTGTCTGGAATCTTTCACTTTTTAACACTGATGGGTCGATGGACGTGTTTAATATTTAATAATTAAGTGAATAATGAATTCAATACAATACAAACTCAGTTGACTGCACAAATTTTTTGACAATGTAACCTAACCTTCTTTTAGTATTATTAGTATTAGATTATACCGACTTAAATTATAAAATATTTCCAAAGTTTTTAATAAATAACACAGGGTGGACTTAATTTTCGTTGAATAAATGAACTTGAGTTTACAAAAAAAAAAAAAAGCGAAGATAGAACTTTTTCGGATAAGAGTGTTCTATTACAAATATCATCAGGAAGCTGCAGTTTAATTTTTATAGATTATACACTCCACACCCTGTATATGATATCCTGACATACATAGATATAAATCAAACGAATTTCAGTCTAGTTGCAATTTTACTAATGGAAAGAATACACACCTTATATCCAACGACGCATAAAAATTGAAAGATTGGCGATAGCGAAAAGGAGGACCGATAACAACATATAGAATATCCATTCGCCGTATTAAAAAAAATTGATTGAAATATACACGACAGGATTAGGACGGAAATAGGCAAAAAATTGTTCTGATTGATGTATTGTCGTTGGCATAAGATGAATATCAGTTTTAGAGATTCATTAACGAGATACGCGAGACAAGTGAAATCATTTTTAGATTGAACATGTCAGATTTTTTTTATTAAACGTCAATGTAGACTATAAAAAATTATTGTCACAGTTATTTGGTATCCACTGAATTTTTTCTATCATAATTACAGCGCAAAATACGGGGTGTTCATAGTTTCTTTGACGTGTCATCTAAAAAGATGGGTATTTTTATTTAACATTTTGTTCCTCTTAAATTAAATGATAGAAAACAATTTTAGAAACTGAGATTTTGCCAAAATATCTGTTTCATTAGCTTAGCTTTTCATTCACGTAGAAACCGTCCACTTTCCAAAATTAATAGCTTAGAACAGATATAGCCAACCTGCTTAAAATTCAAGGTTCGAAGTCAAATGATAAAAACCATGTGTGTGACTTAGGTAATATTTACGTTGATATTCATTTTATCGCCCAAGCTTACATTATTTGACGAACAAATGGGAACATTACAATATTTTTAAATACTACTATAAAGATAACACCTCGTGGTGAAGAAATAAACTAAGGTCTTGGTTATTTTCCATGCGATATTTAAGAAATAAATGACCCCTGATCGCTTGGTTGCTAGGTAGACGTGGTTATTATTAGACCGGGCTACAATAAATTGTACCATTCTTTTAATTTAACAGTATAGATCAAGTGGGCTGTCTAATTATGTCCACTGCTTGTTCTATTAGATCAATTTTCACGTTATAATAATGTTAATTCTATAAAACAGCTCGGCATTTTTCTCTGTTTAATTGTTTAGTCAGATATTTTATCGCTTGAGCAAAAAATAAAATAAAATTTAAAGAAACCCTTAATTGCCACTGAATAGTATGGCGCAATTCAATGGTGGACGTGGCTTTAGTCCGCAGGATAGTTGTTCACAATATCACTAGTTAAAAATAAAAAATATGTAACCTAAACTGTTTAGGGCCTTTTACAGAAACAAGGTTTTATTAGTTTCATTATTTTAAAGCCCTTTAAATGTTTTGCGGGTGTTTTCCTGTCTGGTGACTACACCATTGTAACTTGACGTAAAACGAGATTTTATAGATATAATTAAATGTTTAACATAAGTACCTGTATGCCTGTATTTTCGACATTTTCCGTTTACTTTAATATTTCTTTAAATTTTGAATGATTTTTCCCGACGTTTTCAGAAAAGTAATAATTCGTTCTTTGTTCGCTGTTGTTGTTTTTGAGAATTATCTTAACTTTTTCTCAAGTTGCTGAGAAGATAACAAGAATTGCATCTATTTCCCAATCACTTATCTCATCGTGTTTGTGAATCTTCAATTACAACTTCATTTGTCTAGTAATAGTCGTAATTAATAACCATTAAGATATTCGGGGCAATAAATCCTAATCTTTATTATGAAACACTTTAATTGGTATCACTATGAGATTAGATGTGTACACTACTAATACTCCCATTCGACTATACACATACGAAGGCACAGCCGAACAGGAAATAGAGTATAAATAATGATTTATTATCAACAACACACGGTTTCTGACGTTGAAATTGTATATTTGTTATTAACATTACTACATATAAAAATACTGACGGACCCGTAGTGTTTTCGTCACGCCAAAATACCCTCACACAAAAATAGGTTCATATTTTGGGTCGTCAAAACAACATAAAATTTTTATATCTATCGCATATGACTTTCACAGCTGCAGTTTGTTGTTTCTTCTACATTTGTGAAATAATTATGTCAGGACATATACACAACGTAACACGAGAGGTGTTTCAATGATAAGCAATATTAAACGTTATTATAAAACCGTAGAATGTCATACTGTCGCAATTAATTACTTATAGAATATACAGATTGGCCAAATGAAAACGAAACCGAGCCATTTTCTGGAACTGCGTCAAGATTGTAGAAAAACGTTCAGACTCGTCGATTTTAGATTAAAGGGGGACATTCTTTGCTGGTATTTTTGACTCCGCCACTTTCACCTCCAAGCAAGGGCAAGCATCACCCCAAAATATTTAGATGGCATTGGGGGTTGAGTAATATTTCTTTTGAAAGCTCTTTCAATTCTATTTACAACAGACTTTACATTTTATAATTCCGCCCAATACTTTGAAAAAAATGTACATTTTAAAATTTAAATTATGTTTAGTTGCTTACTTGCTACTTAGTTAATTAAATGTTCAAACTGATGACCGCCCGCTTCCATACAAGAATAAAGAATTTGTTCGAAACGTACGCGCACATTCCGAAGCTTTTCCGGAGTGATTCAACGGCATTCTTTGACGCAAACTTCCAGCGACGATGGCTGTGTTTTATAGATTTTACTTTTTAGATATCCCCACAAAAAGGAATCAAGGGGCGATAAATCCGGTGATCGTGGAGTCCACTCAATGCTGCCTCTTCTCCCAATCCAATTCCGTAGAAAACGTTGGTCCAAATATTGACGGGCAATTAACGCATAATGCGGCGGAGCATCGTCCTGTTGAAAAATCAAATAATTTTCATCATACTCTGGAACATTTTTAATAATATCAGTCAAGGCAGGGTCAATAGCGTCTTCCAGTAATTGCAAATACATTTGGCCAGTCAAATTACCAGGTAGAAAAAAAGGACCCATCAACCGGTCACCGAAAATTCCAGCCCATACATTTTATTTTTTCGGTTGCTGTGTATGCACTTCGTGAAAAACTCTTGGGTTTGAATCGGACCAATAGCGGCAATTGTGACGATTTACCGTCCCGTTAAAAAAAACTGCATTCATCAGAAAAACAGATGTTAAAAAGGAACTGTGGATCGTTCCCTGCTCGCTCACTCATTATCTCGCAAAATTGCAAACGGCGGTCATAATCATCCTCATGAAGTTCCTGGACTAAATGTATTTTGTATGGATGGAATTTATTCTTCTTCAAAATGGTTTGTATGCTAGTTCGATTGATCCCAGACACAGATGCCAGCTGCCTCGTACTTAATGTAGGATCAAGATGAACTTGTCCAAAAACTGCGACTTCTCTAGCTTCATTAACTATAGGTTTTCAATTTCTCGTTTTTTATTGGCTACGTTCCCTGTCCCTTGAAATTTTTGACTAACTCTAGAACATACCTACTTCCTCCTGACATGTTGATCTTGATATTGTTCATTAAATGGCTGAGCTGTTCTATTCGCACATTTATTGTTCATAAAGTAAAGGGAATTGATATCTACCCTTTCCGCAATGGAATAAACCATAGTGTTTAATTTTCAAAAACAAAATTAAATAAACTACCAACCAATGCTTCCAAATAATACTAAAAAATAATTTGGAATCCAATAATTCTACGTTCATTGTGTGTGTATTCATTTCTGTTTTTTTACAATTGTGTTTTTTTTTACGAAAGTAATCAAATCGCCAAAAACCAATGTAACGCAAGAAATACTAAATTTATACCATTGGCGTACTTAACTCGAATGACTGACATTTTTACCGTTACTAATTGTTTGTACATAAGTTTCAACTTTAAAATAAAACTTCTTAATAAGTATTGGGCGGAATTATAAAATTTAAAGTCTGTTGTAAAGGGAATTGTAAGAGCTTTCAAAAGAAATACTACTCAACCCTAATGCCATTTAAATATTTTGAGGTGATGCTTACCCTTGCTTGAGGGTGAAAGTAGCGGAGTCAAAAATACCAGCAAAAGAATGTCCCCGTTTAATCTAAAATCGACGGGTCTGAGCGTGTTTCTACAATCTTGACGCAGTTCCTGAAAATGGCTCTGTTTCGTTTTCATTTGGCCACCCTGTATGTAAAAGGAATTAATTAAGAAATTAATATTTTAGAAACAGTTGAAGATAGGTATATGACATCGTACATGAAATATGTCCAGAATTTTATGAAGAATCCAAAAATTTAATAATATATAGGGTGTTGCATTTAAAATAAGAAAGTTGGTATTGACCACTATTACGTGACGCACCCTGTATAAGAAGTTTTTATTGAAAAAAAATATGCAATTAAAAACACCAATCGACGTGTCTGGGCGATTTTTCGAACACGTCCCCATTTATTTATTATCGAATTTATTCCATTTGGCTGATAAGTCTGTCATTGGAAATAGAATAGCAGATTTCTTCGTGTAGTGTTTGATTTTGGGTCCTTTTTTCTTTAGCTTCTAATAGTTCTAATTTAAAAGATTCTTCTATTTTACAGACCGGCACCGAACGATAATTACTTTTTTAAATACCCACTGGTTCTTCTCCAAAGCCAACGTCAACATTTACAAATTGAACAAAGTGAGGTGACCTTAAAGGTTTGTGGAATTTGAAACTTCTTAAATGTATTAATTTTTTTCTCGCTTTTGCCTACGCTCACGCTGAATAGCTAGCTTAACAAGTTCCATCAGCAAAGTTGTCTCTTTTCGGAATTTATCGTCGAGAGTAGCCATGGAAAAAATGTATTTCGATTGATTTTCAAACGTAAATATTTGCGTTATTCTGGAAAGGAATCGTTTAAATTTAAAAACATACTGTCGCTATTTTTACGAAACAGTTATTTAATCTCTCTTGGCTGCCGCCTCCGAATATTTTATCAACAACAATCATTTTACATTAGATATTTGTTAAAACATTTGTTAAATATATGCCGGTAATTAATCTTTTTATTTTTTATACAAGCGACACATTTGAGTTTTTAGAAAAACAGGCTGGTAAAAATAGTATCCATGAGTAATCCTGTTATATTTTATGGCGATTAAATAATAAATATTTATTTATGTAACACAATGTGGGACGGGGTCTTTATATTATTTGTTAGTTTTATGAATCGTATATTTAAACAAATTTTTGCTAAATATCACGTGAAGACCATATTGTGGATTTCCTTCCTCGTAAGATATTTAATAAATGTATACATTTGCATATTATTAAACATAATATCAAAAGGATTAACATTCTGGTTGAATTTAAAGAATTTCCTATAAAAACGACAATCAGGTTAGCCTTGAACAGAAGCTGTGATTTTTAGAAATGTATAATTAAATCATTTTGACCCCCTGACCTAATGATCAAGAAAGTTTCTTCCAAATTTGATAAAAATGATATTAAAAACAATATGTGAAAAAACGGATATAATAATATAGTAGACAGGATAGTGTCCCCAAGGATATAAATAAAAAATATTTATATTAAATTAAATTTTAATATTTCATGTCAAAATTTTTTAATAGGAACATATTTTTTTAATGTAGTTTTATTGACTGACAATAGAAAATTAGGAAATAAGGAAATATGTTTATTCAAATAATTTACGCATCTTTCGAGAAAAATTATAAAAGAGATCCCTAGTAGTCGAATCAAGAAACAATAAACGCAATCGGTACTCGTACATAAACACTTCTACTGTAATGAAATTATTAAAATAAGAAAAAAAAACGAGATTATAAAAGTGTTATTTATCTGCGCATTTCATAAAAGTTGTTCGAGTCTCCGCATATCAATTTTATGGGTTCTGAACATATACATGTGAACAATTCATGTTTAGTCACATTTTTATAGTATTTTTTTAAATTCATAGATAGCCCACTGACCCTTACTGGGAAAAAATATCGAGGTATATTATGTCCGGTTTTGTTTAATGATGAATTCTATCACTGATAATAATTCATGTAAAGATCCAGTGTTTTAAAGAATTAGACGATTTCCAAATACACTACCCTCCATTAAATTTGCAAATTCCAACAAATTTACAAATTATCAAATTTCTCGATATACTCGTATCTAGAAAACGATAACTCCTGTTTTGTTTACTGAAAACGAATAGGTTATCTACAAAAATATATTTAAGCATACCATTATCAATATCGTACATATTTTTTACGTATCCTTGTCTTTTGCTTAGAGGACAACAAAAATCATAGTATTATTTTTCAAAACACTTACTAAATTGTTTCTTGTAAAAATTCAAACTAATTCTGTCTCAATAGTACCTCATTAGCAATTCTTTATAAATTCTCGATCTATTTATGAAACATATTGTATACATGTAATTAAGCTTTATCAAGTCACAACAATCATGCAGTAGAACCAGTGAATGATTAATTCATAAATCATAAACACGTATAACGGATACACACCAAGAGCCTTTTCAGATATGAAATAATGTATGTAAATTATTAGCCTTGGTACTAATAATGATTACGTATTAGTTTCACAACGCTGGGTCGAGCGCTAGGTGCATTGATTATATTATTAAAAAGTTAGAATGCGTTCAGTGCAACGTCTCAGTGTGGGTACCTGCAAGATATGTCATATCTTAATTGTCAGATCCGACTCATTGCCATCTAACTTTGTACCTACGTCAGAGAGCGACCTACTAATTAGTAGGTGCTCTGCAAGCAATGTCGCTGTGATCAATGCTAGATAGGGCTGTAGTCCGCAGGGTAGTTGTTTGCCACGATGTGCTTAGTCAAAAGGTTCAAAATTTTCTGCCAAATTTGAACAAATTCTGATTGATAAAAAAAAAGAAGTAATACTTTATGGAGTTCATTAAATTTAACTAATATAGATAATTAATATACATAATTGATTTGATTATATTTTTTTGCCACAATTTTTTTAGAATTAAATAATTGATGTTTGTTTAATTCCACTTTTTTTGGTTCCGAATTCATGTTTGTATTATCTTTTGGTCTTACAGCTGCTGAGACCAGGTACATCTTTTTTTACTAGACATACCTACCTTGTAAAAGACAACCACCAAACCAAAATGCGTAAAAAGAAAATGTAACGTTAACAGATATTTTTCTTGTTCTATTTTTCGAAGTTTCGATATCGCAGCATCTAAACAATTATAAGTATTTTCTTTGCATAACTTTTTAGTACAGAAACAATCAAAATTAATTTTAGTTTAAATTTGTTTTAAATTTTAAGTGTACCATAAAGTTAAAGCACCAGTTCTATTTAACTTGCCATAGATATCGTGAACCCGTTGACAAAAATTATTCGCGGTACCGCTTATAGACTTCCTTATTATTTGTTTCGAATATAAACCTATTACTAAAATGGCATGCCTTTATTGCCACATGTCATTTGTGGTATAGGTATACTGCGATGATTTATAGCTTCGTACGTATTACGTCCTATATCTAACATTCACCAGATACCAAAAGTGTGTTGTAATTTAATTTACATGTTTCTTGTAGCAGGGGCTTTTATTTGCTAATAAAACTGAATATTTATAATAAACTGCAATAAATGTTACGCGAGTGGTCTGTTGTTCTACTTGAAAATTGTGAAAGTGACTGGTTCTTTTTACATCCTGCATCTATGGAAAAGTTAAATGATCATCAATTTGTTTAGCCAAGTACAAGCAGAAAGCAATGTTGGTAAAATACCTTGGCAAATAAACACATAACCATTTGTACAAGGGCATTATATTTAATTTTGGAATTTAAAAAGATACAAAGTGGTCACAGCTTTTTCAAAGGAACATTTTTTTGTGGTGCTGTGCTATTTTTTGATTAAACATTGTTACTAAATGTTATGATAATTTGTGTCAATAATTATTGGCAAGCTTCAAATTCTGGTTCATTTTTAACATTTAAAACATTTAAATAACTTTTTTTAATTAAAGTGGGAGTATATATAAATATTTCATTCTTTAACAGGTTTCAGATTTCAAAAAATTTTTTTTCGCCTATCTTCCCATCTACCACACCCAACTAGTTGTTATTTCAACATTACATGTAGATGGGCATGATTGTTTATTGTTTAGGACTCATACAGTGGAAATTATTCTAAAATGATACTCCCTAAAAACTTCCAAGTTATCCCGATTTGAATTCTTTCTAATTTCAGTTGAATTAAATACTTTTGTAAAGTCCTTAGTGTCATTTTAATAGTGAGTCTAATTTAAAATATCTCGATATAAAAATAGTTGCGAACCAAAACTACCCCTAAAACTACACACTTGTATTTAAAAAGGACTGTGGCCAGTATATACATTTATGGTCAAAGTGTGCCAAATTTAAATGAAATCGTTTAAGCTATTTGGTTGGAATTAAAGAAAAAGCGAATGTTATTTAAACCACTTAAGATCTGTTGTCAAGTACTTTAGTTATACTTTATACAGGTTGATTCAAAATTCAATACAAAAAAAAATCTAGAAAAATAAAAAACAACACCCTGTATATCGAAAACTAAGCATTTGTGGACCCACGTTTATAGGCAAAAAAAGTCTTAGTTTGACATCAAAAATACGCCCCTAAATTCTTTATACTGAATTTTGAATCAGCCTATATATGTATGTAAAGGGTGGGCCATTAGTGAGAGAAAGTAAAATAACTCCATTGTTATTCATAATACAGAAAAAAAGTTAACATAAAAGTTGTACAGAATCAAATAACCTAAAGGAGAAAATTAATTTGAAACATATAGGGCGATGAGTAAAAACGGGACACGCCAAATATTACATTTTTTAAATGGAACACCCTGTATATTTTTAAACGTACGGATTTCTGAGAAAATTCTATATATGGCAATATAAACAGTTTAACATATTAGTGCGGGGTTGCCAAGTTATGTAGAAAATTCTTCGAATTTTGAAATAAACATGACCTCATGAAGAAGTTGTATTAACTTTCAATTACTAACACTTTGAGTAAAATTATTTGACAAAAGTTATAGGTAAATGTTAGGCAAAAATTCCTATGTTAGCTAATATCGATATTTTATACAGGGCATTTTTTATAATACGATCAGTTTTAGAAAGTTCAACTTGATTTTCTAAAATTTTTCAAATGGAACAGCCTGTATTTTGTTATTCTATTTTATTCACATATTTGTCCACTTCAACTTTTATTAAGTATGTTCTACACCTAAAGTTGTTAATTTTTAAGATAAGTATAGCATATATTTCCGAAAAACCTAATTTTTATTATTTTCGGTCGCACGAAATGGCTTTGAAAAAAACTGTCACATTGTTTCAACTTGCCCGTTCGTAGTTTATCATTCCATTTTCAGTTAATTTTATTATTAATATTTATTTCTGATATTCTGTAAAATAATAAAAAATTAAGTTTTTTTCAGAAATGTTGCTATATCTTAAAAACTAACAATTTTAGATATAGAACATGCTTAATAAAAGTTGAAGTGGACCGATATATGAATAAAATAGAACAATAAAATACAGGGTGTTCCATTTGAAAAATTTCAGAAAATCAAGTTTAAACTTTCTAAAAATGATTGTATTATAAAAAATGCCCTGTATAAAATATCAATATTAGCTAATATAGGAGCCTTTGCCTAATATTTGCTTATAACTCTGTCTAATTATTTTGTTCCAAGTTTTAGTAGCTGAAAGTTAACACAACTTCTTCGAGGTCATGTTCTTTCCAAAATTCGAGGAATTTTCTACATAACTTGGCAACCCCGCACTAAAATGATAAACTGTTTATATGGCCATATATAGAATTTTCTCGGAAATCCATATGTTTAAAAATATACAGGGTGTTCCATTTAAAAAATGTAATATTTGGCGTGTCCCGCTTTTACTCATCGCCCTGTATGTTTCAAATTAATTTTATAGTTTAGGTTCCTTGATTCTGTACAAGTTTTATATAAACTTTTTTTCTTATTATGAGTAAAAAGAGAGTTATTTTACTTTCTCACTCTAATGGCCCACCCTGTATATACAGGGTGTTTTTAAAAGAAGTAACACAAATGGTACCGGTGAATTTATAGCTAAAAATAACACATTTTGTATAAAAATGACCTTAGTAAAATGTTCAGGAAATACTGCCTCTCAAAGTTTCCAAAAAAGTATGGAAGAGCGGCAGTAATTTGAAAACCAAAAAAATGCATTTTGCCAACTTTTACACAAATTTTCTACTAATGCGGGTGCAACTTCTCAACAATTTTTTGGAAATTTCTGCCCCTTGGGGGGGTTGAAATATGCATCCTCTAAATTATTTTTTGCTACAACTTTCTTGTTTGACAAAAATTGAATATTCAAAAATACGTATCAGATAACCATTTGTGCTACTTCTCTGGGAAACACCCCGTATATATTAATTTTTTTTCGTGTTTTGTAAAGAGCTACTTTTGTATAGCAGAACGGTACTTACTTGAATAATCCACCTTCCCAACCATTTCGAAAAATTAACTAAAACGTCCAAACAGGCACACCACTGTCCATATAAAAAAAACTAGTCCACACTAAAACCCCTCCTGGGAGGTCTATGTATTATCGAACCAGCCTACAGAGTCGTCGATTTATTAACATTTTACTGTCGCCCGATAAAAAAAATTAACTCGCATCAACCGCTCCAGTAACTTTATCTGCTGCTATTCACGTAAAACGCTCTCCCGACCCGACCAGCGAGCATTTTTGGGTGCCGGTTTGCCCACGTCCCTCCGAGGATTCGAACTCTCCCGCCCGGTGTCGTTCCGAAAAATGCTCTTCAAACCCAAAGTGCGAAAACGATTGTCATTTGTTTACGTTCCGGGCCCCACTTGATGGCTATCTTTTGTTGCCGCGTGCGAGTGGAATTGACTGGTAGTAGGCTGGGTGCACGGTGCGTGTCGATGGTCTGGTGTGGGTAAGGGTTACCCACTTGATGGTAACGTGATGTCATGGGTAGTGGGTTAATGTCGACGTGACGCCCGTATTTTCGGTTTTGGGTCTAGGAATCGCGGTGGAACTGGTTCTGTGGTTTATCTGGAGGTTATCATGGGCGGTGGGGTTCCGGCGAAATCCAGTCTTTAGTTTCACAAAGAAAATGTTGACAAATATTGTCTATAAATATCAGTTGACAGTTCCCCCAGAAAAATCGCAGGCCAGATATACAGGGTGTCTCTAAAGGGCCGGTACAACGCTCCACCAGATATAGTAGGCTTAAAATAAGTAGATTTAACTAAACTTGCTTTAGGCCAAAAATTGATAATAACGGAACTACAGGGTGTCAAAGTTGGAAAATAAATAACGTTTTCTTTAATATCTTTTGACTACTTCCACTAAAAAAAATTGTTTAAGTTTTTTTTTAACTCCACTGATAAAGAAATTAGGAAAAATCGTTTATTGGATATTGAATATCTCGTCGCGACATTGGATACTGTTACTCCCAACTAGTGAGGCCAGAATTTCTTCGCTTGTAGGCGCGTCACACTTGCCTACAATATGCTACAGTTCCCCCTCCACGCGAGGCGGTTAAAATAACGTGATTTAGGAGGGAACTGAGGCCGGCTCAAAGCTGTAGTTCGCGGTTAATGTACGCGTTGCATAGTACGTGGGTAGTGTCTGATGTCAGTGTGAGGGATAGTACAAGGCTTTAAGGATAAGTACAAGGCAGGTCATAATTTAAAGTAAATTAATGTAATTTAATTAATATTATTTAATAGATACTTATTATACAGGGTGTCCTATTAATGTTGCGAAAAAAATTCAGGGGGAGTTTCCTTGACCAAAAATAAGAAAGAAAGTTTCCATAAACCATAAATTTAGAGAACATACAAGGTTTTTACTAATATCTGGAGAACCCTAATTCCGATTGTTTTGAAATTTGATATGTTTGTTTATAAAAACGGTAGACGTCGTCTGACGTAATTTGATTTATTTTATCTATTCGAGCGGCGTCCGGGGACACAAATTCAAGAAAATGTCCTCATTTTGTTACTGAGAATCTTATTTTTGAGATACAGAATGTTTAAAACAGGAAGTCGAACAAGTGAATGACTATTACATTTCTTTCTCAAAATTCTCAAAATAGTTTTTCTATCTATATATATTTCTTTATTATTACTATGACTTTTAACATTTATAAATTAATAATCCCTGGTGAACCCCACGCCCATGTCGGTCATAAAGTCAGTCCCAGTAAGTAAATGTATTCACTACCATCATATCAGTTAATCGACAAGGAAGATCATCGCACAGGGCATTACACTGCCTAAGAACTTGTCATAATACCAGCTTTGTTTGCCAGCACGAGCCATCTGCTCTTGTTTCTTTCCGAAAAAATGCTTGTAGAAACATTGACATTAGAATAAATAAACACTTATAGATGTTTGACAAGTGTATAATAGATCCTGTTATGTTTTCTTAGTTCTTGCTTCCTGGTCGTATTTATTTATTGCTTTATAATTGTGGGAGTTTAAATTATCAGATATGTTCTTTTAGATAGAGTCATAATTAAATGAAAGACATAATGAGAGACACAATTAAATGAAAATTAAAGAAACCACAAATGTTTACCAAAACAACTTTTCCGAAAAATTAAAAAATCTGGCCTCTTCGGCTTCAATGAAGCTTGTACTTGTCACCCTCCGAGGAGATAAGACAAAAAAAAACAGAAAGGAAAATAAAATAACGGAACAAATCTATTAAATTCTAACCATCTATGGTAGGTAACAAGGTATTCGCCGCTAGTACTCAGTGGAGAAGGGGAGGTTCACTTTATAAAGATTGTTTTGGGCGCCAGGTAAATTTACCTCAACGAATACCGACGTTGATTAACCCCCAAATCTACCAAACGAGGTTAATAAAAAATAACACGGTATAAATGCAAATGATTATTGAACGTGTTAACTCCAATAAGGAAAATACGGGTTGCAGCAAAGCAAAGCAAAGCAGTAATTAAAATAACAAAAAAATGAGCTATTAAAGTTGATAGCAAGATAAATACAAGTAGCGAACGCCTGCACTATACTCTAATTGTAAACAATTTATATTAAGTTAACAGTACGGCAGAAATTAAAATATATAAGTGAGTGAAATTATTTGTCAGACGTTAAATACGCGATCGCGACTCTTGAGCTCAGGCGCTACGGAGTTTGTTGCCGAACGCAAGAAAGAATGTAATGCTTTAATTTCCGCTAACAATATTTAAAATAAATATACGGCGCAAGCGCAGCAGAAAGAAAAATAAAGAAAGATCGTTATGGCTATTACTGAAAAAAAAAGTTAACAGCTAACAGCGTTTAACAAGATTATATGCTGGCATGACAACCAAACACAGGACTCAAGACAAAATTTTAAGTTTTAAACAAACTTACAACTAACATAATTATAAATAACAGCTAATCCTAACTTAATAAATGCATGCTAATATTTTAACTTATCATCACGAAATCACTATTGAGTCTATATGAAGTAGACAATAGAAAAAATGGACTATAAATTCTGCAACTAATATTTAACTCCACGATTGTTTGTGACCAACAGTTATAAATGGCCCGAAATTTCCTACAGACTAAACTAGGTATGATTAATTAAAAATAATATAATGTACACAATGGTAAAATCAATAAAAGTTATCGGTAGGAATTAAATAAAGAAACTTTAACTTGCGGTTCTCTATCTCCGCTATGCTTCCTCTCGAAATAGGGACAGCTGGTATACTAACTTCTAGTGTTGGCTAGTGAGTGTATGTTTCGAATCAGAGAGTCGACTCTTGGCTTAGATCATCTGAGTCGACTCCCAAAATATGTAAGAGTCTACTCCGATGATTCACCGACTTCCGTGTGGAGTGTCGAATCCGTTATAGTGTACAGCTGAACCACCAGGGCCGAGAGTCAGATGTGAGTCAGATTCGTTTTGCGATTTGGATCGGCGTGTAGCTGTGCCTGTGATCACTGATATTTAGTGATTTGCAAGTCGTTTGATACTGATAGGGAGTAAAGAGTGTGGGCAACAATGGCCACAATCTACAGGGAAAAACGGTAGCAAACGGTTTGCGTTTGTATTTGTAAACGTTTGAAGAGAATATATGCTTTATCGTCGCATTCATTCGCATTTTTGTATGACAACAAATTTCAGTGAAAGAACTAAGTACATAACCCTTGACTGCAGTGGAAGAACTAATTTCAATTTTAGTCGTTTCAGTAAACAAATATGTAATCGAATTATCGGTCAAGCTCAAGATCGACAAAATTCGTCAATCGGCCCAGATTCCGCTATTTCCGTCCGTTCCGAGACGGGCCACCGTGATTATGCGAATTACGAACTTAGCGATTCGATATCTACCATGGGAGTTGGGAGTCGGAAGAGTCGGCTCCCAGTTTCGACTCTCAACTTTGAAATGAGTCATTTGATTCGAAACATCAAAATGAATCGTTTTGCCCATCACTAAT
>NW_019416901.1:0-5228 GCF_000390285.2 Anoplophora glabripennis | reverse complement strand
CAAGATCGCCTGATCTGAACCCTCTAGATTTCTTTGTTTGGGGATATTTGAAGACATTAGTGTATGGTACTCCTGTAAATAGCCTGGAAGAGCTGCAGCTACGGATTAATCAAAAGTGTCAAGAAATCCAAACCAAGGAGGGTGTTTTCGAAAGAGTTCGAATATCGTTGAGACGAAGATGTCGTGCCTGCTTGGATATGGACGGAGGGCACTTTGAATATCTTCTGTAACTTTGTTTTTTGTTTGTTAAAAGCTTCCTTTGTCGGTTTATTCCTAATAAAATAAAATGTTTGAAAAACGAATAGTGGTCCATATCTCCGCAACCGTTACTTTGCGGACCCTGTTTATTAAGACTTTTCTGCTTATTTTGGTTCATACTATCACCTCCTGAAATATTTTACACTCTTTTTTAACACTCTGTATACTAAATTTAATAAAGAAATATATACAAGGTGTATTCTTGGGAATTGCCGAGAAACCGAAATTTAACGTAACATACTCTTCTGCTCAAATACACGCTGGCCGCAAAAAAACATTAACTACTTAGTAAGTTTTTCAAACTAATAGAGATTGCTCTAGCTAACGAACTAAATCTCTTTGAATCATGCTCGCGATAACGAATATTTTATTTTTGAGTATGTTGCAAAGATGAGACAAATTGAAAACTGGTTACAATAAATTTAAATTCTATTTAGGTGCTTCTTACTATGGGTTCCAGGTGCATTTCGCGAGGAGCGCCATCGTACGGCAGTGAATGATATCGAGGATAAGGAAACATTGTTGATCGACACATCCCCAAAATATAGAGAAGCTGCTTGCAACTAAGGTCATCATCCACCACCTATACATGAGAACCATAATAAGTTCGAAACAAGTCTGTGTCCGGTGATTCTGCTGACTAATGGTCTTAGCTTAGTAGTCGGCATGGTAGTTGTTTCCCACAATATCGTTAGTTAAAAAGATACGAAGTGTTCAAATGCAAATTTTATAACGATTTTTTAGCAACGTCTCAAAAATCAATCCACTTTGTTGAAACCAGATTAAGAAATTGATTGAAATATTTATTTTCAAACCATTACATTTTCTAAATATAGATGTTTACCAAATACACTTATTAAATGAACCATTACCAGAAAACAGTGATATTCTTTAAGTACCTGTTTATGGATTTGATACAGTAAAGTTACACACGGTTTAAAAACAGTAATTAGCTTACAAACATGCCAATTAGAAAATGCATATTAAGCAAATCACGACTTTATAATAAAGTGAATTGTCAAGGACGACGGGAATTGCATTGTACAAAGTGCAAAGAAAATTATTTATAAGTTGCATTGGTGTACTGTTATTTATATCAATTAGGCATCTTTCTTGCAAAACATAATCTGAACAAAATATTTACTTTTATAGATATACATGTATAAGCTAAAAATATTTTCCTTACATGGCTCACATGATTTCAGACAACTTTTATTAAAACCATTTTTTATCAATTTTAAAGTTACAGAGTTACAGAAGAATCCCTCTTAGGTGGATCACCCTGTATATACAAGGATGTACTGAGAAGGTAATTTCGTATGAAATAATATCATATATATTGATAGTGACTTCAAAAAAAATACGCAGGAGAGTCGAGGACCAATGCACACATCCTATATAAATACCGGCCAGAGGACTTAATCTTCATTTTCATATTTTCTTCTGAAGAGTAAAGCGGTTTATCTCTCGAAGCGACAACTATTTGGCAACCAGCCCGAAAATTTTTCAGCCATTAACAGTAACAACTATTCAGTAATTCGTATTCGATTACTTTTCGCCCAACTGTTCCCTTACTATAAGAGACAGGCCGATGATTCAAATCAGCTCCGTTCTTGGGCGCATCCCGTTGTCCCTAAATCAAAACCCAAATAAACATCCCGCTCAAGGATGGTTGTAAAAACAAACAATGCCATTTTACTTGTGCCAGTTTCCGTAATTATGGCCGGCCATAAAAACGACAATTATTTATTTGTTATACAACTAACTGCGAACTGCACTTATGCGTGACATCACCGACAATATTTGCCATTGGATTGTTTCATAACTTTCATAAACCTTTTAAGTACGCAATTGTAAAATGGTTAATAATAACATCCCTGCGTTAATTTGTCAAAGTGTGTACAATGTAAGTATTAATTCATTAATAATAGTCCAGTCANCCGTAATTCGTATTCGATTACTTTTCGCCCAACTGTTCCCTTACTATAAGAGACAGGCCGATGCTTCAAATCAGCTCCGTTCTTGGGCGCATCCCGTTGTCCCTAAATCAAAACCCAAATAAACATCCCGCTCAAGGATGGTTGTAAAAACAAACAATGCCATTTTACTTGTGCCAGTTTCCGTAATTATGGCCGGCCATAAAAACGACAATTATTTATTTGTTATACAACTAACTGCGAACTGCACTTATGCGTGACATCACCGACAATATTTGCCAGTGGATTGTTTCATAAACCTTTTAAGTACGCAATTGTAAAATGGTTAATAATAACATCCCTGCGTTAATTTGTCAAAGTGTGTACAATGTAAGTATTAATTCATTAATAATAGTCCAGTCACTGAAACATTATGGCTACCAATTTTTTCAGATGGAATGGATTAACGTGAAATTTGAACTGTAGCTAGGGAATAGCCCAAGAAACAAAAGTTATATAGTGCCGATGTGTGCTTTTACCCTAGGGGTGGATGCCACCCCTTCTGGGGGGTGGAATTTTTTTTATATAAATAACCTCACGATTCGATAGAGGGACGAATTTTAAGCAAAAAAATTTCTATAAGAATTTTTTGTACAGTCAATACGTATTGAGTTATTTGCGTCTAAACATGTTCGTTTTTAGCCCAAAAAATGCATGTTTTTGAACCATTTTTCGCGAATATCTCAAAAACTACCAAGTTTTATCAAAAAAATGACCATAAGCAAAAATGAAGGTACTTAAATAGCAAAGAGATTGCTTTTTTTATTTTTGTAGGTGGTATGGAACCCGAGTTATGACTCCCAGAAGTTGAAGTCAATTTCGAAGATAGCTGTAATGGAAAAGTTCAACGTCCTGTAGCGGAAAAATTAAAGGTTTTTTGAGGAAAACTTATATTAACACTTATTAAAGTTCTTGAAAAGACCTTTAAATTGAGTAAAAGTCGTTAGCATGAAAACTAATGAAATTACAATCAAAATAAAATGATTGTCTTTTGAGACTGAAAATAGTGGTGATAGTGATGAAAATTAAATATTTTATTATATACACATGTAAAAAATAACAGACCATTTTTAAAACATCTTGTACAACACATCCATTTATAATGTATATAAAATTTTTTTATTTGCTACTCACATATAATTTTTAGGAAATGTTTCTATAAGGGGTAGGGTTTTTTATGAGGGGTAGGTCTTCCATAATGGTTTTTTGGGTGGCTGAAACATTGCGATATAGCATATATCATTTGAAAACCAATAAAAAGTTTATAATTCAACATATGCATACCATTAAAACATCTCAAGCTTTCAATAATATTTTTTTGTTTATTTTATTAATGAGTCGTAAGCTTTCTAATGAATAACAAAAGAAATGCAATACATTGTGAATGCAACCAAAACAATATTTTAAACTGTTAAAAACTTTTTTTTCTATTTTTTGGCCATGGAAAAGTAGTTTTTAAGGATTTTTAAGGGTTGAAAAGTAATTAAATTTCAAAAACATGAAAGGAACTTTATCCAACATATTTGGAGATGAATTGAATCTTTAAAACACGTAAATTTGCGACTTTCGCATTTTTTTCGTACAAGGGTAGTTTTCACCCCCAAATAGAAAATAGCACACATCTAGACAATATAACGTTTGAAGTGGGGGTTTAGATGAGCTTGTATGCAAATTTTCAGGAAAATCCATGCTATCCGAAAAAATTGGGAGTTTTTACCTTATNCAGACCATTTTTAAAACATCTTCTGCAACACATCCATTTATAATGTATATAAAATTTTTTTATTTGCTACTCACATATAATTTTTAGGAAATGTTTCTATAAGGGGTAGGGTTTTTTATGAGGGGTAGGTCTTCCATAATGGTTTTTTGGGTGGCTGAAACATTGCGATATAGCATATATCATTTGAAAACCAATAAAAAGTTTATAATTCAACATATGCATACCATTAAAACATCTCAAGCTTTTAATAATATTTTTTTGTTTATTTTATTAATGAGTCGTAAACTTTCTAATGAATAACAAAAGAAATGCAATACATTGTGAATGCAACCAAAACAATATTTTAAACTGTTAAAAACTTTTTTTTCTATTTTTTGGCCATGGAAAAGTAGTTTTTAAGGATTTTTAAGGGTTGAAAGGTAATTAAATTTCAAAAACATGAAAGGAACTTTATCCAACATATTTGGAGATGAATTGAATATTTAAAATACGTAAATTTGCGACTTTCGCATTTTTTTCGTACAAGGGTAGTTTTCACCCCCAAATAGAAAATAGCACACATCTAGACAATATAACGTTTGAAGTGGGGGTTTAGATGAGCTTGTATGCAAATTTTCAGGAAAATCCATGCTATCCGAAAAAATTGGGAGTTTTTACCTTATTTTCGCCTTCAGTGACTGGACTATAAGACTTTGACATCGAACAATCTAGTTTGAGTGGGTATCTGCTACTTCTGGACAAATTTTTTTAAAAAATGAAAGAATGATGAATAGATCTGGATCCCTTGTCACAGTACACTTACAATTAGTATTTTCTCAGTATGGTCCGTGTATTTTTAATAGAGAGATTAAAGGTAAAATCGAATCCCTCCTTGAAATATCAAACCTCTTTTGTTTCAAACAAACGACAACGGACCGACCCTGACTTGATGAATGTCCCAATAGAATGATTTATTGCCTCTGTTAATGGGTTAATATGTCTATTGTTATGGACAATCGAACACCCGAAACTGTTATCCGTAGTAGTCCGTGGAAAATTAAAAAATCGGAGGAGTTTCAGATTACGCCGCGGTGACGCATCCCAGTGCCCGCGGAATATTAAAAAATGCCAGCTGAGTCAAGCGACAATGAAATTACGTCGTTTTTTTAATGGCGGACGTACCATATTTTTCACTTAAACGATCGATTGGAGTGTCTCCTTTTAATTGTTCGTACGTGATGGAGAAATTATGGTGGCCATATAAGCGAGTTGTTAATAAAAACTTTTATGGC
>NW_019416900.1:169854-206811 GCF_000390285.2 Anoplophora glabripennis | reverse complement strand
ATGCTCACAAAATTTCATGAGAATCGGTCAAGCCGTTTCGGAGGAGTACGGGAACGAACATTGTGACACGAGAATTTTATATATAAGAAGATTACAACCAAGAGTACATTTCGTAGCGTTCTCTAGCGTCTACAGCAAAATTAAGTACGGTTTCGTTTTTCTCGTCCCAGAAAACCCCCTAATCCAAATTTTCAAAAGAATCCTTTGGAAACTTTCTAAGAGTTTTAAGAATTTCGAATTTAAAGTTTCAACTTTAACGCCATGTAACTTTTTTATTAGCCACAAATGGACCAAGGTAAGTTTGGCTTAATCGCATTATTTTGATGTAAGGAATCTACCCTTGTTCTGTGTCCCATTAATTTCGGGACACCCTGTATATTACATACTAAATTAAAGCAGAAAAAATTTGCTACCTACAATTAGTTCTCATTTTTTACGCTACAAGCTGCTGTAAGCGTTCCAGTGTGTAACAAAGTTCCTGTAAAGTAAATAATCTTAATAATATTACTGAAGTAGGTATTTGTAATTCAATGTAGTTATTGGACATGTAACTACATAATTCTGGAAAGAAGAATTATTAAACCAGCCCCAGACATAGGTATATGTTAAAACCAAAAAATGTATTCAGAAAATAAAGTGGACGAACATGACATCAGAAAGACATACTTTTTGGTAGGGTTTGGTGCAGTGTTTCCGTAGATCGATCCGTCGTTAAAAATTGATTGCCTTAGGTTATCGTTAACTTCCATCTTCGTCTCCCTCCGACAAGACTTGGAGTTCTGCTTGGAGGAATGAAGACAAGAGATTTGTGTCCATGATCTCCTGCTTCAGCACCAAATGACCAGTCCTAGTTTCCTTCTTTATCCCTCAATTTATTACAGTCATTGAAGCTTTTCACCTCCGAATTATTTGAAACTGAACCGATCGACTTGAAATTTGGCAGATAGAGAAAAGGTCAATGAACATTAGCGACATAGCGCCGATCGACGCGTCCACCCTGTTGGGAGTTGACACCTCTTCTCGGTGGTGGAATTTTTTTTCAAAAATAACGCTGGAAATCGATAGAGAATCAAATTTTGAGCATTTTTAGTTATTCACGATTGAGAATTTTGAGTGAAAAAAACACTTTTTTAAAGTATTTTTCGCGAATAACTCAAAAACTACGCATTTTATGCGTAATGTGTAATGTGTAGTGTAAAGAACAAAAATGTAGCTTATAAATAAACAAAGAAAATCCGTTTTTTTAAAAGTGTTGTACGTCCTCTACAAAGAGAAATATGGTTAGTGAAAGGGGACTTGTTTTGGGGGGAATACTCGAATCGATGTATTCAACGTCAAATAACGGAAAAAGGATTAATTTTATGTGTATAACGCTCCTGGAGTTTTTTGTAGTATTCAAAAAGACCTTCAAAATGAGCACTTATAAAAATTAATTAGAGCAAAATTGAAGGAGTTATCGTCAAAAACAGATGGGTTGCTCATATTTTTTAAGGAAAAATGAGCAGTAAACGCTGTACCATTTCCATCAGAATTAAAATTAATCGTAGACCCTTTACAATTAGTTTTGTTTTAGTGTTTTTCATACGATCCTGAAGTTAGACCGGTTTAGAATGCGTATTTTTTTAATAATGTACGGTAAAAGTTGAAAACGTATTTTTCATTATTCAAAAAAAATTGCCTTATTTATATAATAACTCTGAAACTATGAAAGATACGTAAAAAATGATAGACAACAAAAATGTAGCTTTTTTTTCAACAAATATTTTGCTTTTTTTTTTCCTATAGCATAAAAAATAAAGGAGATATCGCCGCTTGAAGTATCCATTTTAGTGAAAAAACGACCTGTCTCGAGCCCTTCGATCCTTTCCCTTTAAAAAACGAAGGACTTAAAAGGTTTTATATGCAAACGATCTTACAGCTCTTGAAATTATCTTTAAAATGCTTTTTTGTAGGATACTATAGCTTCAAAATTAACCGAGTTATGGTAAAAAAACCAATGACATTTTTTCGGAGCAAAATAGGCTTTCTCATTTTTATATATTATATATTATATTATACAAATAAAATAAGTAAAAAAATTTAGTGTGATTATTTATATGCAGCGTAGCAATTTTTTTTATGATTGATTATATTTAAAAATCGATTATAATAAAAATATTTTACATTAATATTGGTAAAAGGGTAGTTTATAAGAGTTGAAAATGGCAAAAGTAAAATATTCTTTCATAAACAATATAAGGGAATTTTTATTTTAAATTATTGCACAATTATAGCATTCCAAGATTTAAAACGTAATTTTTTATCATTTTTTTAGCACAGGGGTGATTTATAAGGGTTGAAAAGTGTTATGAGATACAAATTCTTTCATAAGCAATGAGGGAATTTTTATTTTAAATAATTGCACCGTTAAAGCATTCCAAGCTTTTAAAAAGTAATTTTTTATCATTTTTGTCAATACAGGGGTGGTTTTTAGGGGTTGAAAGGGAAAAATTCTTTTATTAGCTATAAGGTAACTTTTATTTTAAATAATTGCACGATTTAATCATTCCAAATCTTTAAAAAGTAATTTTTTATCATTATTTTTTGCATAGGGGTAGTTTTTAAGGGTTAAATAAAGGGTCGAAAAGATCAAATATATCATAAAACATGTTCGAGAACATGGAACATTATTTAATATTTGTGTTTGACCAAGATTTTTATCAATAAAATGCTTAAAATTTAAATTTTTCAATTTTTTTCACTTAGGGGCAATTTTTACCCCTAAAAAACAAAAAGCGTCAATCGAGCTTATGTCACTTTTGAACTTGAGCCTAAGATGGTCCTTATTCTGAATTTTCATGCAAATCCATGCAGTTTCAAAGAATTCGGAGGTTACAGCTGATTTTCAGCTTCAATGACTGTACTAATTAGTGTTGCACACTACGGACACCGGAGTTGCTGCTAAGGCACAGAAGCCCGCCTTCCCCTTGGATCTGAGACAGACTCAATAACAGAGGAGGGCTGTCGATGTGGAGGAACAGTTTCCGCTATCTGAGCAACCTGTTGATTCCTGGTGTCTCTAGAATAGACGCTGGGAGAGTTGTTGCTGAGTAACATAGAGCCTGACCCTGTGGTAGATGAGATTAGAAGGGCGGGAATTTGAGCTAGAACTGGAGCAGTTTGTGCGACATCTTCGATATCAAAGGTACAGATGGCTGCCGTACCAGGGACGGCTTTAAATTAGTTTAAACCTTTTTTAGACCATCAGTTGCTTAATAAAAGTTGTCCATTTTCTATCATCCTTTTCAAGGAACGCACTTGTTTCAGAAATACCCTGTACATCATTGAGTTTTGAAGGGCACCTGTGAACAACAAAGTTTGTACTTTTGATAAGCTCCCGGACGATATAATTCACAAAGGGAACAATAAAGCCGCTATCTACCTTATCGAGCTCCATCTCGCGGCCGAAGGTGCGGCGGTGCGGGGACGGTTTCCCCCCGTTAGCCACCCCCTAAGCCCTAAAATATTCCATTTGCAGGCAAATATATTTAAAGTTTCCTGAAGTCGGGCCGCGCGCCGTTCGAGTTAATTTTAATTATATTCGGAAGGGAGTTTGGCGGCAGGCGGTGAGTTCGCCCCGCCGCCCGCGCCGGATGTTTAAATTCCGCCATTAAAATATAATCCGGACAGGTTTTTTAGCGATTAGCCTGATGGAATTTTTATTCAAATGGGACGAGAATTGAATCTTCCCCGGGGGGCCTAATCTCCGAATCGTATTTTTATAAGGTGTTTGGGGCCGGGGCGCCGTTGCTCTTGACGCTTGCGGTGGCGGTGCGGATTATCCCGGACGGGAAGGGAAAAGTTATGGTAATACGACGAAGTACGGGGTTTCTTTCGACTAACTCTCTTCGATGGGGTTTTTAATACAGTCCGCCGCCTTTCGAAACAAACTATACCTGAACGTAGGTCGTAAATAACGGACGTACGGCCGATGCAACAGCATTTATTAGCATTTAGAGTCGCCTCGGGTCGTTATGGGTAGTTTAAATGCATCTATTTGCGTCTCACCGTACGTCACATAAATCTAATCTATACAGGGTGTAACAGTTAAGACGGATTCTTCCATGGTTTTGGTACTTCAGTTCATGGAACATCGTTCATTTAAAAATGCCGTAATATACAGGGTGTCCCTGAAAAGGATGGACAACGCTTGACCACAGGTTCCTTGGATGAAAATAAGACTATTTAGCCTAACTTACCTACATACAAAAATGCACGCCTACTGAGATATAGCCTTCTAAATATAGAACAGATAACCTAGTTTTTTAAAATAGTTTAAAAACTGTTTTTCTCAGAAACTTCAAATTTGGTATACATATTTTTTTATATAAGGGCATTGTAAATATAGAATTTGGTGATAATACATATGCAGGATGTTCTCTTTCTAGTGCCTGTGCGCCACTGGCTATCCCTTAATTTTTTTGTGTGTACGTCAACGACGACAGAATTTGTATTTTAAAAAATAAGCACTATTTTAGAAGATTTTTTGCCTCTTACAAAATTTTGATATCGTTTATGGATTTCGAGTAAAATTGGCATTTTTTACACATTAAATAATATAAAATCAGTTTAAGATAAATAGAACATTCTAGTACGAGGTGCCATATAACAGAGAAACAAATTCATAACAATAATTAAAAGGTTCTGTGTCAAGCTAGCTGTGATTTAATTTTAGCTTACTTTGTTTTTTATTGCAATTTATACTTTTGCTGAACAAACTGATATGTTAGTAGTTTTGGGTTATTGTGAAGGAAATTGTTGTGCTACTGTTCGAACATATGCTGAAAGATTTCCTAATCGAAGAACTCCAAATCACAAAACATTTGCTAATGCGGAGAGACGCCTTCGGGAAACAGGACGTTTTTTACCTGTAACATTAAATCGTGGATAATGTACGGCCGGAACTATTCAGCTGGAGGAACAAATTTTGGAAAGGGTCGAAGAAATTCCTCAAGTAAATAAAAGGCGTTTAGCGGCAGAGGTTGGCTTTCAAAAAGTTCCGTTAATAGAGTATTAAAAGACCAGTTATTACAGGTTACTATACTAACAGGTGGATAGGTATAGGAAATAATGCCACTTTAAAATGGCCACCTCGATCCCCGGACCTAAACCCATGTAATTATTTCCTTTGGGAAGCGTTGCGCACCACAGTTTATAACTTTTCAGTAAATACAGAAAACGAATCATGGGAAAGAATACAACATAAAATTAATGTTATGAGAGGTAATGCACAATTATTGGATAAAATTCATTTTCATTTTCGAGGAACTAATGCTTGCGTTTAAGAACAAGGAAGTAACTTTGAGCATTTACTGTAATATTATGTTAATGTGATTACAAATATCAATTTAGGTTTATTTAAAATGTTATTGTTGACTTTCTTACATTATTAGTTGATACTGTTTATTTAAAATATTATTAGATTTTTATTTTATTGATTGATAATACTAATACTAAAAATGTGTAGTTAATTTTTTTAATGTGACGTTTTTTCATTATTATTCCCTGTTTAGAGGCTGCAGTTATAAATTATTTTTCACAAATCGGAATTTTTGCCTATATTTAATGTATAAAAAATGCCAGTTTTACTCGAAATCCATATACGATATCAAAATTTTGTAAGAGCAAAAAAATCTTCTAAATTAATGCTTATTTTTAAAAATATAAATTCTGTCGTCAAAGGCGCACACACAAAAAAGTTACGGGATAGCCAGTGGCGCACAGGCACTAGAAAGAGAACATCCTGTATATGTATTCTCACTAAATTCTATATTTACCTTGCCCTTACATAAAAAAATAAATGTATCAAAGGGCATATCCCAATAAGATGGTCAAAAGTCCCCCCTCTGGGATTTTCACCGGACATAGGGCATTCGATTCGGGATCAAAAAAGACCAAGCCCCCTAAATTTTCAGCCCCTGACAGTGTCCCCTCCGTCCGCTAGGGCGAAAAAGCTGTTTTTCAGTATTTTTGCGATAACTGTTTTGGAAGTTTCTCGGGTGTTAGACAACCGTTTGACCTGTAGTACACTGCATTCTCTTCCTCAGACACTCCTCTTTCGATTGCAGTATGCTAGAAGCTTCCGTAAAATATGCGATATTTCATTTTTTCGGCCAAAATATCCTTCTTTTTTCATATTTTTTTGTGTTTGGAGTCGGTTAGACAGGGCAAAAATAAGGTAAAAATTACACATAGGGGAGTAAAATTTTCTGTTATGGAGTTGACTTTTCGAAGAAATGGAACACTTTTAAAGAAAAATGCGCATGCGCAGAAGGTAAATTATAGGATTTGTACATGCGAGATATTCTGATAATCTGTTTTAAAAAATAAGGAAAAATTATTTATTTGGAGAATAACTAAATGCCTATCCTTAAAAAACGTTTTATTATTTATTTCGGGAGTATGTCGAGGGGCATTATCATCTAAGATGTTGGCAGAGGGTTGGAAATAGGGGTTAAGGGGTGATTTTTGAGAACTAAGAGTTGATTAAAGGTCATGCAGGCCTATTGGGGGGTTTTTGAGGGCGCTGATGCTGCTCTCGGGGTCAGTTTCTTGATTAAACGGTTAAAGGGTTAAAAATAAAGTCAAAATTTGGGTTTTGGATGGACAAATTTATGATAGAAAAATTTCGAGGGCCAGAAACTTGGACTACAGGGGTTTTGAGGGTGCTAAATCGATTTCTGAGGTCTGATTTCGAAGGGAATCGTTCCTGAGAGATCAGAACTTGGATTCAAGTGTCTCAGGGACTTGATGGTGATTCAATACCCGCAAGAACGTGGCAATAAGATCACCAATCCGTCGAAAATCGGTCAAAAATGACCAAAATCGNCGATTGGGCCGGGCGAGACGAAAACCCAGTCGCACACGCAAGCGCGGCAGCAAATTTCGCATATCACCCGAGCTCCGCGGCCACCCAGTTCGGATAAACGAGGCTCGTTCGGATAATGTCTTGCGTTTTTTTCCGTTCGGTTAAGTGGATATTCGGATAAAGGCCTGTTTGGATAATGGAGGTTACACTGTATTTAATGTATAAAAAATGACAGTTTTACTCGAAATCCATATACGATATGGAAATTTTGTAAGAGCAAAAAAATCTTTTAAATTAATGCTTATTTTTAAAAATGTAAATTCTGTCGTCATTGGCGCACACATAAAAGAGTTACGGGATAGCCAGGCACTAGAAAGAGAACATCCTGTATATGTATTCTCACCAAATTCTATATTTACCTTGCCCTTACATAAAAAAATAAATGTATCAAATTTGAGGTTTCTAGGAAAAATAGTTTTCAAATTATTTGAAAAAAAACTAGGTTATCTATTCTATATCTAGAAGGCTATAATCTCAGTAGGCGTGCACTTTTGTATACATATAGGTTAGGCTAAATATTCTTATTTTCATCCAAGGAACCTGTGGTCAAGCGTTGTTCATCCTGTTCAGGGACACCCTGTATACTGCATTTTTAAATTGCTAATTTACTGTGATAGAGGCAGATATTGGGTTTTAAAAAGTGTGGTTTTCACAATTTTGTAATGCAGGGTGTTTCTTAATAACGTGCTAATACTTAAGGAGGTTATTCTTGGGTCCATTTTAAGAAAATAACTTCATATGAACATACGTCCTAAAAGTCTTAAGTGCGCTGGTGCTCCGTCGTGCATAAACCATAGTCGATTTCTTACTAAAATGGGAACAACCTCCATCAAACCTGGCAATTCTTCTTCGAGAAAATGCCGGTAATTATGTTCATTTAACCTCTCATGAAGAAAATAGGGTCCAATTAAATAATCACCGCATATTCCAACTCACACGTTACCGAAAAACTGTTCCTGGTGACGGGATTCCAAGATTGCATGTGGGTTTTCTTCAGCCCAAATGTAATTGTTGTGGAAGTTTTGGATGGCGTTTGGAGAATTATTAATTGTATTAATTAAGTGGATCTTCATGCACTTTTTTACAAGCATCGCTATACGATTTATTGATCTTTTTTTTTCCAAAGTTCTCAAGCCTTCAAAAAACAGTTTTTTTTAAATCTATCAAATTTTTTCATTAAAAAAAGTAATCTTAAATTTTATTAACATTTTTCCGACATTTGATAAGTATTCAATGTGAAATTGTGAAAAAATAACGCACATTGTTTTTTATCGATACTTGATCAGTATTTAACGCGAGATTGCGAGAAAAATAAAGCAAAGAAAGTTTTTTCATCTTAATCGTTATTAATTGATGTTTAAGGGGCATGAAATCTGCTCCTTTAATTTTTTATAAAACTTTGACGATTCAGGAAAGGAAAACGGTCTGACCGATCGGTATCAGAATTTACAGGCTTCATTGGCATGTATTTCGCAATATTTAAATCAAATGAAACCATACATAATAAAAGCACTAGGCAAAATAAGAAATTTCATATTCCTTTTTGTAAATACAAAATATTGTCACCGAACCAAGGATTTTACATTAATTCTAATGTAAAACGAGCACAAATCGCTCCTTGCAGGGGGCCCTACAGAACGTCGCAGGCAGCGGCGAACGGCGTTCAGTCCCCCGTCCGACCAAAATTAATTAGACCACCTCGCGGTCGTCATACAGCAGTCAGTAGCAATTATAGCACTAGTTCGGCAGTTGCATTTATTTTTGAGTTTTCGAATCTTTAGTTGTTTTAGTCAGCCACATTACACCGCGCTCCACCAAACGAATCGACAACTGAATCTCGGGCCACATTAAATCCATAAATCCGACTTTTATTTATTCTACGAAAGTTTTTGTGACTTTTTTACAAAAAGTCTCAACCCAAAAAAGAATTCGCATAAAACAAAAGAAAGCTAATAAGTTCGTCAAATATTAATTAGTGTTCTCAACATTACAACGTTCTACGCCTTCCCAAGAGTCTCACTAGCCGGGGACCCCAAAAAACTATTACAAAAATCCAACCACAAGGCGGAGGCGTAGACAATATCTTGTGCTTCACCATTTTATTTAGGTTTAAAAGTTTTTTAATAAATTACCTTCTGAGATGAAGAACATAGATATATAATTTTATATTTTTTAAGAAGTTGCAAAAATATTTAATAAGAAATACATTCTATACTTTAAATGATTTTTTTTATTCTCAATGTATCTAGAGTAGATAGTTATTTTAAGTATAAAAAAATGTGACAGTTCCTATACAATGTTTGTCTTATTATTATATTCGCAAAGTAGTCGTGGAATTTCCAAAACAGCAGAAACAGTCATTTTTTACACTTTTCAAATTAATACTGAGAAAAAATTTTCTCAAACCTACGAAAAGGCCCTTGAAGAGGATTGATTGAAGTTTCCAAAACCTACCTTCCAAAAAGAGACTTTTCAGTCACTACACGATATCACAATGAGAAATAATCGTACAGAAAATTAAAAAAAAAAACAAATTGGAACTAAGGAATCAGGTATTAACCCAGAAAAAAAATTTGTGACCGATGGGTAGTTTTGAGAAATAAAATGTAAAATTTTTGCCTTGGATTATTTCTTCTGATTGCGCCAAGAGTGACGCCCAAAAAAAAATTCTTCTCAAGATTTCAAAACTAAAATCTTAAGGCTTCAAGATGCTTCTTTTTTTTCTCGACGACCATTATTCAAGTTACATCCTTTAAAAGGTCACTAAAAAAATTTGGGAAATTGTTCTACTCCCCTAATTTTTTTACTGAGATTATGAAGTTAGGTAATGCCCAGTCGAAACGAAACACCCTGTATAATTGAAAATAAATTTAAGACATGGATACATTGTTTAGTGCAAGTATTATTTGAAACACTTTTTTGTATCATCGATATTAACAGCGCCAAGGAAGAATCGTTAAATGGGACACCTTGTATATATAATTATTTCGCAGGACTGCAATTTCCGGAATGGCGGCTTTTCCGGCGCTAATAAAATTTCCCATGACTCGACGACCGGCGGCGTCGTTAAAATAACTTGGTATCATTGAGAACGGGCGTATTCTTAGTTTTATTGCGGTTGAGGTATTTAGAGACGTTTTGAAGGCAATAAAAATTTTATATGTGACCTAGTACCGTTTCCGTAGTCTTTAGTCAGTTCAAAAAAATGTTTCAAAAGCATCGTTATAACACCACAAGGATATTGGATGTATTAAATAAAATTTTGTACAAAACAGTTTAAGAACTAATGACTCCAGTAATTCCCATTTTTTTTTTGTAAAATTGCATTTTAAATGTTTCCAAAATTGAGATTATAGAAAATTATGAAAAGCACGTGCATTATTATGTATGTACGTACGTTCCTGTAAAAAATGATTTACAAATATTTTATTGGAGGAGAAATTAAATGAATTAAATGAAAAGATTCTTGACACTCAAAGCGACAGAAAAGATGCTAAAATATTCAAAATGTATTAACTTTTTAATAATTTAGCATTGAGAGCCCCAAACTCATTTCGAATAATATTTTTTAAATCTTCCAAATCTGCAGGCGTCTGGTATACCCTCTCCTTCAAATATCTCCATAGAAAATAATAATCTAACGGGGTTAGATCGGGTGCTCTTGCAGGCTATCTTATTGGTCCATATGTACCGATCCACTTGTTAGGGAAAATTTGATTTAAATAAGCAGCTACAATTCTAGAATTGTGAGGGGTGCCACATTATGCTGAAAATATATGTAGGCAGGTATATTCAGCAGAACATTTTCAAGAAAACCTGGAAATTCGCTCCGAAGAAATTCTAAATGTACCTCATCAGTTAATGTTCCTTAATAAAAGTTTAGTTCGATAATGTACCCATCGATCATGCCTCACCATACGTTAATTCCCCAAATTCTTTGAAAATTAGTCTCTCTCTCATCCAATTAAGATTATCTAGAGACCAATAATGGCAATTGTGTCGATTGTGTCGATTGACAGTTCCATTATTATGAAAACGGATTCCATCTGACCATAATATTGAGTTTATAATGCCGTCTTCACGAGCAATCGCTAGCTATGCAATAAACGCCAGTCTTCTGTTATAATCTCCTGGTTCTAATTCTAGGTGCAGATTGATTTTGAAAGGTCTAAGTTTGCTAGATTTTAGGATTCGTTGAATAGAATAAATAACAAGAGATATCGCATTCTGTTTCAATCTCTCGAATTTAAATATGTGGGCATAGCACTTCGCATGCGCCTGTCAGGAAACCGCTCTCCGTAAACACGGAAAGCATCATGCCTATTCTTTCTGTATTCCCCATAAATTAGGATCATATCCAATTTTTCCTGATTTGTAAATTCGTCGTTATTTATTTTGAATATGTACCAATTTTGTTCGAAGCAACTTGTTAATACAAATTTAGTAACACTTCACATGAACTGTCAAAGTAAACAATCAATTTGTACAAGGTGTTTCAAACTATGTATGGGCCTGCTGTGAGGATACAAAAAATTTAAATAAAATTTGGGACACGTGGTGTTAAATGGGATGTGGTAAGCTACGTTTTCAATCAAAGTATTGTCTTTGGAATTTGACAGAAACGACTTTATACTTTTTCCAGAAACATACCCAATTTTTTTTCCTGTTAAAAAGCTCTATTTTTTGTGATAAACTTTTTTTATAAACATTTTTCTGTATTACTTCTCGTTTATAAGTTATAGGCAATATCGTCCTAAAGAGTCTCAAAAGAAACATCACCTAAAAATCACATTAGCAGTGGAAGAATCAAGTAGTCTTTGGAAAATAATTAAATGTCCGTTGTTTGAAGTGCATAAATGTCACAAAATACCTACTTGTCATTACTCAATACGAACATCAAACGTATAAATTTTGTGCTTACAAAATGTTTTCAGAAAAATTTGATATGTTGCTAATTTACGGAGAGTCACAAAAAATTCAAGAAGAGCTGTAGTTATATCGAGAAAGGTATCCAGAGCGCCTCATTCCTAATCATAGAACCTTTACAATATATGAGGCGACCTTGCGACGAAATGAAGACGCATTTTCTGTTCGGAAAAATCAAATAATTGACCGTAGGGTAAGAAACAATGTTAATAAAGCTAGACTGTTACAGTATTTCGAACAAAATCCACGAAATTCTATACGGCAGGCTAGCCGGGAATTGAATTTGGATAAATCAGCTGTTCAACGAATTTTAAAGACCAATGGGTATCATAACTATAAAATTCAAAATTTGGTGTATTTGCCTGGGCGTCAGATTGAAAAAAGACTTAATTTTATAGCCCAAATTGTAGTAAATGTAAAAACTGTCGTTCAGAACCTTTTTCGGCACGTTCTTTGGACCTGTATTAAAGAAGAATTATCGTGTTTAATCCTTTTATTTATTCTTAATGACATTTATGCACTTTAAACAACGAACATTCAATTATTTTCCAACAACTACTTGATTCTTCCACCGCTAATGTGATTTTTAGATGGTATTTCTTTTGAGACTAGGACGATATTGCTTATAACCTTTAAACAGGAAGTAATACAGAAAAATTTCTCTAATAAAAGTTTATTAGAAAAAATAGAGCTTTTTAATAGGAAAAAATTTTGGGTTTTTTTTGGAAAAAATATAATTGGTGTCGTCATTAGTGGTTTTTGTTAAACCCCAAAGACAATACTTTCGATTGAAAATTTTATTTAAATTTTTGCATCCTCACAGTACGCCCATACTATCGGGTTTGAGACACCCTGTACAATTCCAATTTTGGAAACATTTAAAATGTAATTTCACTTATGTTTAATACTACACGAAAAAGGGATTTTTTTGTAGAATTCAAATTTTAAGAAAAATGTAAACCAAAAGTGAGGGTGAGTCAAAATTCACTCCCCAGCGGCCGGATATATAGGTATTCTAAAATAAAAAATAAAACAAAAATGTAGAATACTAAAATCTCGAAAGTGGAGCCGTTTTCGGAAAATTTTGTAAAGAAAAATTCAATTTATAATTTTTTTTTTTAATAGTAACACCATTAAAATCCATTTAAATCCATACAAAATAAGAAATAGCAAAAACGAAGATCCTTTCAGCGCAATCCAGATTTTTTTCTATAATGTTTTATTTATCGATGAAGCTCATTTCAACCAACAAGGAGTTTTCAATCACCACAACCTTGATTATTGGCATTATGAGAATTCTCATGAAAAACATCAGCAGAATCAGCAAAGACGTTGGTCTGTAAATATTTGGATAGGTATTTACGGGAAAAGGATCATAGGTCCATATTTTTTGCCAAGAATATTGAACGGTGAAAATTACTGTAATTTTTGCGAGAACATTTTGCCAGGTGTGTTAGAAGATATTCCTCTACAACAACGTGCAACTATGTGGTTTCAGCATGATGGTGCGCCCGCACATGCCACATTACAAGTACGGCATAGTTTGAACCGCCGTTTTCCTAATAAATGGATTGGACGGGGTGGACCAACACCATGGCCACCCCGGTCTCCTGACTTGACTCCGATAGACTTTTGTTTATGGGGATACATAAAAGAAAAGGTTTATTTTACTGTGCTTGTTGGCGAGGATGATGTTGTTGGTAGGATTCATGAGGCAGTGGCGGAAATAAATTAAGCTAATTTCTGTTCTGTTACCAGCAGTTTCTACCACAAATTGCAGAAGTGTATTAACGAAAATGGTAATGTTTTTGAAGGTTAGCCAAAACCAGAAGTATATTCGTTTTTGCTATTTCTTATTTTGTATGGATTTAAATGGATTTTAATGGTGTTAATATTAAACAACAAAATTATAAATTTGAATTTCTCTTTAAAAAATTTTCCGAAAACGGCTCCGCTTTCGAGATTTTAGTATTCTACATTTTTGTTTTATTTTTTATTTTAGAATATATATCCGGCCGCTGGGGACTGAATTTTGACTCACCCTGTACATGAGATGAGATAATACAGATACATTTTTTCATAAAATAAAATTGAAAAATTTCACAGCTCACACACCCTGTAATTTTAATATTAGGCTAAGGCCCGGTACTTTGAGTCTTGGTTAAGGCTTGATTAACTAATCAGGCGATTAGACTGTGATTACACTTTATAAAATAAGTCAGTGTATGTACAGTCTAATCGCCTGATCAGTTAATCAAGCTTTAACCGAAACTCAAAGTACCGGGCCTTAATTTAAAGAAGTTTAGGTCTATATAGACGGAGAGATTGGTGTCAAAATCTCCCGTGATCGGATTAATGGCCAATTTTGTTTTTAATGTGTTGGTCGTATGTTGTATAACAGTGTTTCAGAGTTTGCTGACACCCCTGGTGGGGCAGGGGTTGGTGGTAAATACGAAAATCGCCCCGTGATCAGATTAATGTCAGCAACTCATAATATATATTCTAGACCTTCGGGGGAGTACGAAAATGAAAGTTGCTGACAGCCTGCCTTTTTTAATTAAAACAATTCTTTTAAAAGAATTATTATGTAAAAACTATCGAATCGAATTGGATGAAATTTGGTGTATTGATTCTATGCAATAAGAAGTTTAATTGGGAAAAGTATGAAGATCCTAGATATTATTCAAGTGTCTGAAAAAAATTGACAAAATAAACTAGTTTTTTTTGTAATTTTCAGATGATTTTTTCCGATTTTTGCAATAAAAATAATTATTTTTCGAATTGCAACTAACTCTATCTTGATCTAAATTTAATTACAAAACTTGTTTCCTCTTCCATTTTTGTCTAAAATTAATAGTTGCTAAGTTGTCGCCGAGAAATCCAAGAAAAAAATGAATTTTTTTGGTATTTTTTATACTTTTTTGCAATAAAAATTAAGCCCACGTTTTTTTTATTTGCATAGAAATATTATAAATTCTGATGTTATTTAGAAGCCGTTAAAGCAAAAATCTCCGATCATATGCGTTTTACCCAACCCGAAACAGATACCGCCTGGACTACGCATACAGTTTGCGCGCTCGGTAAGTGGTGCATTTGACCCCGTTTTAAACGTCCCTGCCCCAACTAGGCTGTCAGCAACTTTCATTTTCGTACTCCCCCGAAGGTCTAGAATATATATTATGAGTTGCTGACATTAATCTGATCACGGGGCGATTTTCGTATTTACCCCCGCACCCCCAACCCCTGCCCCACAAGGGGTGTCAGCAAACTCTCAAACCCTGTTATACAACATACGACCAACACATTAAAAACAAAATTGGCTATTAATTCGATCACGGGGGATTTTGACACCAATCTCTTAGACTAATATCAGATGCCTCAGATTTCAAATTTGTGTTTTTTTAAGTAATGAATATATGCCATTGGAACAATGCAACTAAGACACCCGGTATATACTACAATTACATATTGTAGTCTGTAGAGTAGTTCATTTTTGGTATCAAGGAACATTGTGTGTCTTCATTTAATAAAATTTTTTGGGAAAAAATGAAGTAAAAATCGAGTAAGTGTTTTTAAACATATGTACGGTTCAATATCGTGCTGTATAAAATACATTCGTGGCTGTCCCGTTCCTAACACTTTTTTCCATTACCGGCAGCAGTTCTGAAACACGGACTGGAGTTGCAGAAGAGGTAAACTGCCTAAATGTCACCCAGGGGCCGCTCAGTAGGGAGTTAAGACTCTCCAGGGCTACTTTTGTTCCACTATCTTTAGATTTATAAGTAGGCTAGGAGCTGAGTACGTTTTCTAGTACGTCCGGATGTTTTCCTTTCAGCGAGAGTGTGAATTTCAAACCGTTTATTCGACCTGGAGGCCTTCGGCGTGAACGACGGGGCCGTTCCGAATTCAACTTCCTACGAGGTGTGGCGGGGTATCTCTACATTTATGTTTTATAATCTTTGTGCAACATCGATTTAGGGCCCTTCTCTTTCGTGTACACGTTTTATTCGATGGGACGGACCCCTCCCGTAGTAAGTATATCAGAAAGGAGAAGCCGATAACCCGAAAAACGTCGGTATATTATTCTGGATCTGATAGGGTTTAGTGTATAAATACATCTGAAAGGGCAGCCGTGTATAAACTCTTAGTAGGGCAGTCTGTACGTGTTCGGCCCACCAAATGCTTCATCCGCCCGAATGATCCCTTATCCTTTATATTTTATAGATATATAGGTATAATTCTTTAAACTATGGGATGGGAATGAAATATGCAGTGCGATGTATCTCGATTACGATACATTGTGCCTATAAAATAAAGGTTTTATTGCTCTCGCGTGAAATTAGCTGCTTTTTGGCGAGCACTGTACTTTTATCCTAAAATGATTTTTTCTAATTTTACATATTTTTTTATATAAAGGTCCCATTTTTTTCAATAAAGTTTATTAAAAAAGTTTTCGATATCTCTTACCGTTGAAAAGGTATAAAATGATATGTACAGGGTTAGTCACTATAAAACTAATTGTGAGTTTATTATTGAAATTACGAAAAAGTTTTTAATACTTATGAATTTTTATAATGCAATATTAGAAAAAAATAATTGAATAATGGAAATTACTAAATTAAAGAAAAAAATGGATCGCCCTATATATTAGTGCATAATTAGCTTCGTTAAATTTTTTCTCTTTTCAAATATATATAATATGTTACTGTTTGATTCAAGACTTTTCGACATATTTCAGTTTAAAACTATTTTTGAAAATACATGAGAGAAATTTATGTCTGACGAATCGCAATGGCTATGAACAAGGCACGCGGAACAAACAAATGACTTTGACAGAAGTTTATTTATCATCATTAATTTATTTCCTATAANTTATAATTAGTGTCATTTGGTTGAATCTTCACACAAGTATATTTACGGTTTCTATAATTTTCATTGTTGAAACTGAGATCTAATTCTGATACATACAAACGTGTTATTAAATTTATATTTTTGAATATTTTAATAGTTGTTTTTTTCTGGTTTTGGCATAAGCGTCCGAGTACGTTTTTAAACTTAAAATTTTGTAACCGGATTTTAAGTGACTTGAGAAACGTGGGTATTTAATAGGTTACTGGCGCCCTGAACTTCACAGTTCTAAATACCGCACGACCAGCTCCGACTGTGTGCTAGCCGACGTTTCTGCCACAACATCTTCTGGACGCGAATCCAACGAAAAGGTGGCATATGCCATTGGAACAATGCAACTAAGACACCCGGTATATACTACAATTACATATTGTAGTCTGTAAAGTAGTTCATTTTTGATATCAAGGAACATTGTGTGTCTTCATTTAATAACATTTTTTGGGAAACATTTTCTTGAATTTATATTAGACTAGCTTTAAAATGAAGTAAAAAACGAGTAAGTGTTTTTAAACATATGTACGGTTCAATATCGTGCTGTATAAAATACATTCGTGGCTGTCCCGTTCCTAACACTTTTTTCCATTACCGGCAGCAGTTCTGAAACACAGACTGGAGTTGCAGAAGAGGTAAACTGCCTAAATGTCACCCAGGGGCCGCTCAGTAGGGAGTTAAGACTCTCCAGGGCTACTTTTGTTCCACTATCTTTAGATTTATAAGTAGGCTAGGAGCTGAGTACGTTTTCTAGTACGTCCGGATGTTTTCCTTTCAGCGAGAGTGTGAATTTCAAACCGTTTATTCGACCTGGAGGCCTTCGGTGTGAACGACGGGGCCGTTCCGAATTCAACTTCCTACGAGGTGTGGCGGGGTATCTCTACATTTATGTTTTATAATCTTTGTGCAACATCGATTTAGGGCCCTTCTCTTTCGTGTACACGTTTTATTCGATGGGACGGACCCCTCCCGTAGTAAGTATATCAGAAAGGAGAAGCCGATAACCCGAAAAACGTCGGTATATTATTCTGGATCTGATAGGGTTTAGTGTATAAATACATCTGAAAGGGCAGCCGTGTATAAACTCTTAGTAGGGCAGTCTGTACGTGTTCGGCCCACCAAATGCTTCATCCGCCCGAATGATCCCTTATCCTTTATATTTTATAGATATATAGGTATAATTCTTTAAACTATGGGATGGGAATGAAATATGCAGTGCGATGTATCTCGATTACGATACATTGTGCCTATAAAATAAAGGTTTTATTGCTCTCGCGTGAAATTAGCTGCTTTTTGGCGAGCACTGTACTTTTATCCTAAAATGATTTTTTCTAATTTTACATATTTTTTTATATAAAGGTCCCATTTTTTTCAATAAAGTTTATTAAAAAAGTTTTCGATATCTCTTACCGTTGAAAAGGTATAAAATGATATGTACAGGGTTAGTCACTATAAAACTAATTGTGAGTTTATTATTGAAATTACGAAAAAGTTTTTAATACTTATGAATTTTTATAATGCAATATTAGAAAAAAATAATTGAATAATGGAAATTACTAAATTAAAGAAAAAAATGGATCGCCCTATATATTAGTGCATAATTAGCTTCGTTAAATTTTTTCTCTTTTCAAATATATATAATATGTTACTGTTTGATTCAAGACTTTTCGACATATTTCAGTTTAAAACTATTTTTGAAAATACATGAGAGAAATTTATGTCTGACGAATCGCAATGGCTATGAACGAGGCACGCGGAACAAACAAATGACTTTGACAGAAGTTTATTTATCATCATTAATTTATTTCCTATAACAAACTATTTTAACAAAGAAATAATGTTTAGTGAGAATGAAAAATTTGAAGTTGTCCGTTTATTTTACAAAAATAATAATGTGAATGCAGCGCGCGCCGAGTATGCTCGTTTGCATCCCGAGTTTCCAATTCCATCTCAAGCTGCATTTTACGACATTGAGCGACGCTTTAGAGAAACAAAATCTGTTGAAAGACAGAAACGAAAAATTATTCCAAATGAAGAATTAGAACTAGCTATAGTACTATATTTTCAAGGTAAGCAAATATTCATTCGAGGTTTACTATGGTAAATTCAAATATTAAATTATTGTAAAAAGGCCACAAGAGTCCACAGTAAATGCTTCAAGACAGTTACAAATAAGCCAAAGTAAAAATATTAGAACTTTATAGAAATATAAATACCGCCCCTATAAAACTATGCCGGTTCAAAACCTCACCTAAAATAAAAAAATTCAGCAATAAGAATACTGCAGAGAAATGCTGCGCTTGAAAAATTGTGACCTAAACTAGGTATTTTGAAAAGATTTTATGGACTGATGAGGCGACTTTTACAACAGCTGCCATTTATAATAGAAAAAATATTCATACCTGGACAAATGAAAATCCTCACTGTAATAGGGAAATTCCAAGTTTATCGTTTAATGTTTGGTGCGGTATATTGAGAAATAAAATCATTGGCCCACTATTTTTTGAAGGTGCTTTGACTGGGGAAAGATACCTGCATTTTCTTGAAAATCAAATAGAAAACAAATTGGAAGACCTGCCGCTGATCGACTATGCCAATTTAATTTGGCACCAAGACGTAGTGTCTCCGCATAGAACCAGAGCAATGCGAAATTATTTAAATAATAGGTTTGATTTGTGGATTGGTAACGGAGGAAATATTCAATGACCTTCAAATAGCCCAGACCTTACACCCTTGGATAGTTTTATGTGGGGTTACTTAAAAAACGATAAGGAAACTAGTGTAAACTTAGATGAACTAAGACATAAAGTTGATCAATGTATAATGTTAAGTGAATTTAATTTCCATTTTATACTAAATGCAGTTCTGAAAATTTATGAGGATTATACGAAGTGCATCAATAAGTGGTCACATTGAGCATCTGTGACCATTTGTGTTTTAGTTGGTTTTTATTAATTAAGTATTAAAATTCTGTTAAAGTAAAGACTTGTTAAAGTTAAGAATTGTTTTTATTATTATCATAAAATAAACGGATAACTTCAAATTTTTCGCTTTCACTAAACATTATTTCTTTGTTAAAATAGTTTGTTATAGGAAATAAATTAATGATGATAAATAAACTTCTGTCAAAGTCATTTGTTTGTTCCGCGTACCTCGTTCATAGCCACTGCGATCCGTCAGACATAAATTTCCCTCCTGTTTTTTCAAAAATAGTTTTAAACTGAAGTATGTCGAAATATCCTGAATCAAACGGTAACATATTATATTTTTTTGAAAAGAGAAATATTTAACGAAGCTAAGTATATATATAGGAAGTTCCATTTTTAAAAAAATGCTTTAATTTAGCGATTAATTTGCATAAAAAAAGATAAGTATGCATATAAAGGTTGTTCCATTTAAAAAAATTTCTTTAATTTAGTGATTTCCATTATTCAATTGTTTTTTTCTAATACTGTATTACAAAAATTCATAAAAAAGCTAAAACCTTTGTATTAAAAACTTTTTAGTAATTTCAATAATAAACTCACAATAAGTTGTCAGATTATAGTGACTAACCCGATACAGAGCAAAATACTGGTTGAATCAAGTCTGTTACTGATGATATCAGTAAAATTTTAGTATCTAAATTAACTATAGTCGAAGCCAGCAATCCTCAACAAGTTTTCCATTAAAAAATCATGTATATTTTGACTTGTATATTCCTATTTCTGTTTTTACAAAAAATGTTACACTAAATTTCACTGCAGTTCGAAATATATGCACACACTTAACATTCGCCATATATTTATTCTGACTTTTTTTATTGACACTAGGCTAGGATATGATCAGTTGACAGTTCTCGTCAGTTTTATCAACACCCTCCGACAACACAGGCGTCATATTAGTGGCGAGAGTGGAGAGGGAGCAAACAATCGCGGGATCCTCTTTGAAAATTCATCTGACCAGATTAACACAGGCCGCCTTTGTGGGACTGATTGCGCCTAAACCGAGATTAGGAATTCATCAATCTACCCACGACTTGGCGGTCTATAAATAGATATTTATCTAGACACCGGGTGCTATTGATTGTGCCGCGTTTCGGGGGATGATTCGCTTGTCTTTTGTTTTTACCCAGCCACTCCGATACACGCTGGTATCTTCGCCGTTCTCGCCTATAATAGACGATTCTCAGGCACAGCAATGTTAATGGTTGTCGAGTTCTAGGTGGAAGTTAAGGCTGGCATTAAAATTGCCTTTTATTGCATTCTCGCTGCTTTCAAGCTGATGGGTTATTAATGGAAAATGAAGGAATTTAAAAAAGTGTTTTTTGCCCCCTGTATATCGCAGATCAAATTTTGATACGTTTTTTGAAAGAGCCATCTTCACTCTACAATTCCTGAAAAAAAAAATTCTAGCTGTCATACAATCATAATTATGTCAACTACTAGAAGTGACGAAACAAGAAAAAAAATGAAAAGTCGATTATCTCGAAAACTATCAATATTTTAATAGGGATCATAACACAAAGTCCCGTTAATTTTTCACGTAGAATTCGATAATGCCATAAAAATATAGGATTCCTTTTAAAAAATTTAAGTTGGTATCTGCCCAGGAAAAACTGAACACCCTGTATATGCAAATATATTTTCATTTTATGCAGCTCGGGAAAGTAGGCAACTCTGTAGAAAAAAAAAGTAAGATATCTTTTATTAACTTATATATTGGACTTACGCGCACTAGGTGGACACGGTGTATACTCATTAGTTTATATGTCTGGATTTTCAATACTTTTGAACCGGTAGCTTCATTTCGATTTTGTAATTTAAGTTTGTGGTCGAGTAAGCGGGTTTTCACAAAGCCAAGATTTAAATTATCTGCTCCCAATATTTTTAGAGCGGTAGTCACTTCATTGTGGGAATTGGGTAGAGTTAAGGTAAATGCGAAACCTTATCCATCTCGTCCAAAACAGCTCCTAGCCACTGAGTCGGCTATTATAGAATCAAAACAAGTGAACATATTCCATTTAAGTTACTCATTTTCCATTCCTCCACTTCAGGCACTTGATGGTCTATTCAAGTTCGGCTAATAGTACTGTATTGCAGATTTCCTTACTACATTTTTTACAGTTAAATGGATGCATATTTCTTTGAGCAAGTTTTCTTTTTCTTTTCGTTTTTGTGTTCACAAACCACAACTAACTATTCATATAGTTAGGTACAGTTACGTGTACTAGGCAAGGCAAGATCTTTATCTTAAATTGCGCTAATTCTCGGAAATGGCGTGTCTAGTAAGCGATGAGTGTTACATAGACTTCTAATGTTCTCCAGTATCTAAAGGCCTAATATCCTTCACTAGCACCTGCACTAACGGCGGCCAATATTACCGAAGTTAACCACAACCCTCTATATTAAACGCTAAACAAACTTCAGATCCTGAAACGGAGATCTAATGGTTTATTTCGGAACATCAATCTTCCCGCCTTCAACTATCAATAAACTAAACGGCTATCATTTGTACCGACGTCAGTTAAATGGCGTAGGGACAGATTGGAGAATTTCTTCGCCTCGGGATAGGTTTTTTGCCCCACGAGCTACGACAGGGATATCGACGATTGGAAGGTGTAATAGGTATGTTGGATCAAATCGTCGAGCAATAAACGACGCATTTTTATAATCACCCAGTAATTTAGCAGTATGTCATGTAATTAAAATTCCAAGAAAAAGTAAAGATCCCACTCCTAATTTTATAAAATCCCACTCCTGATTTTGTAAAATCCCACTTCTGATTTTATTACACTGTCTGATTATGTGAGATGCCAAAATTTTTTAAATCCATTTGTGCAACAAAAAAATCCTTAATTAACCAACACCGGCTTTATGAATAACAATTAAACCAGCCACGGTTCATTGGAGGCTGGGGTTCCAAATCAACGGCGCCTGTCTATGAGAGACTCTTCCGACGAAGTACGTGCACGTTTTGTCATTTGGTGATTACATTATAGCTCGTCAATATGGAGAGTAGGCTGTGTGCGATTAATAAAAACAAAAGATGCGGCCGACCGTTAACCGGGGGCGATATCCTATCACTTTGATTGCGTTGCCGGGTTGGAAGTGGTGGGATGACACTCGTTGGCGTGATACGAATCGATGTTGAATCGGGTTAGTTTTTTGCAGGAACTGACCGTAAAATTTGCGGAATGGTAAAGGCCTAACGTTTCTAGCCGATAAAAATGATTTCAGGGCAATATTACTGCTATATTGACCATATCCAGGTGACTTACAACTTTTTGATAATGAATCCGGTTTGTTAAAATTGTGCCCTAGAATCACAAATTATGAAACCCGTTTAAATAATTTAGAAAACAAAGTATGTATTAATTTTGATTTAGAATTGCGTAATGTGATTATTGCGATGCAGAAAAGGAATTTAGGCTTATTCTATCGCCTGTACTTAATTGCTAAATGTAAGGTCATTGCATTGCTCTAAAAGTTTTTTGGGATAAATTGTGAACCACCTTATACTATGTCTCACTAAATCATGATAGATTTGTTGGGGTTAATTCTGGTTTTAGCCGAAATCCGCTGAGGACTTGACAAAAAATGTCCTGCACATTCAAAGCTTTTAACGTAAAAACTCTCCCTGGCTGGATCCTGTTTGGGGCATTTCATTATAATTCCTGCGAAGAGCAAAATGAACTGCGAGAAGCCTAATGCCCAATCTAGCCCTTAATTTAACTAGATGGATTGCCTTGAAGCATGTCCCACCAACCCTATATATAACTTACAAAACTACCTGACGTTTCGGCCATTTATATTACTTATTCAGCCATATGCTATCGTCGTGTGGGTAGTATGAGATGTAACGAAGAAAAATGTTGGATATTTTGGCGTCAAACTGTGGTGGGTGTCGGGAAATACTGTCTCTCCCATAAGATTAATTTTATAGCATTCAGATTCAAAGGATTGTTGAGCACTGAAGTGGATTCAGTTCGGGGAGAGGAACAGTCAGATTTTTTGATATCCGCGTCTAAAATCACCCTTATTAATTCGTAGGGTTCAAAGTCGTCCAAACTCCCTAAAGGGTCCCCCAGAGGGCGCCTGGAACTACACCATAACGCAGTGACACAATGAATAAGGTAAACTACTTATCCAACAACTAAGTGTTCCATTAATCATTTCCATGGGTTCCGTCCCTTGCCCCGTGGCTTAGACCTTGTCACAGGAGGCGATATTGATATTATTAATGTTAACAAATAACAGGGGTGATAAATTCTGTGGCGTAGCGAGAGGGTCCGGAAACGTAGTAAACGCTTTCGACGTTAACATTGATGGCCGCAGAAAGGGGAACGGGTTGAGTTGAATTGGATTTGTCCCTTGAAATTAACAGGAAATGGATGATTTATTTATCTAATTAGAATAGAGCCTCGTTTTGTAAACTGTTTCGTTTAGCGGTGTAACGTCTTCCAGTTCGCGTCATTTGGTATTTAAAATTGTCTTGAAATCTTCATGTTTCTTTATACTAAACACAAAATGAGTACACAGGATGTTTCTGAATAAGTGTATTCCTGGAAGAGTGATAGAGATGACGACAGTCAAAATTCAGTCAATAAAAACACCACACATTCATTGAAAACCGTTGCTAGAACTGAAATCTCTGTACAACGTGACTATTTGCATCATACCCATAGTTATAAAAATTTAGTATGCTGTCTCTAATAAATCAACATTCATCCGTAAAAAGCACCTTGCTTGTAAAGTCTGGATCTTGTGCTATTTGACGTCGAAACCACTGGCAAAATTCCACACGGGGCAAAAAATCATTGTTGTTTAATGCCTGAACCCTTTGTCCATGATAGGGGTGCAATAATGGTTTCCGTAGTACACGCCACACGGTACTGTTAGTATTATACGCCGCTAAGTAATACTGCAATACACAACGCACATGCACAAGATGCACAGGGTCGGCTTACATTTATGGTTAATTTTCTTAATTAATTGTCTCGATAACAGAAGCACCATCAGTTGCTTAAAAGTTGCTCATTTTCTTGCCCTCTATTACCCTTTTCAATTAACGCACTTATCTCAGAAACACCCTGTATATATGGAATACGTAAATATTACATTTGTGCAAGGTCACTACTTCTCAATGTTTAGGTCTTCAAAGACATATAATATTGCCATTTTTAAAAAATACATCGATGACATTGTATAAACCAAAATAAGAATACCTCTAAATTTTACACCATTATCATTGTTTATTATTTGTATATCCTTCATTTAAGTTTGGTCATCACAACAGCATTTAAAATGAGGCCGTTTTCGCGAGACAACTGTGCCGTCACACCGTGCATTGTGAGCTGTATCGTAACCTCACCAAGCATAGCATGCCGGTGCTATATGTATGCCTTCAAAGACTGGTAATATTGCCAGAAACCAGAAACAATCCCGATCGTCTTTGCAATTTATATTTTTTTATAACGCAGCGATGACATTGTATAGACCAAAATAACAATATCTCCAAATTGTGCATTTGCTTTGTTTATTATTTGTGTATTCATTATAAAAGTTTGGTCACCACCACCAACAGCATTTAAAATGGAAGCCGTTTCTGCGCGAAAACTGTGACGTCACACCGTGCGTGTATCATAACCTAACCTAACCAAGCATTACAAACCGCTAGGTACTATATGTATATCTTGTACACTTGGATTCAGTTTATTAAAATTAAAACGCGTGTGTAATTATGCATTATGGATGTGAATTTTTGTTTCGCTTTTATGATACGGTTTAGTTGGTAGAAGTTTTTATTTTGTATTTCCAACAGTCTTCGTGCAGTAATAAAACCGTTACAACATTAGAAGGAATATTTGTAAGAGTTCTTGTGGAGCCCAAAAGGCGAACACTGTGGTTAAGGAAAAGAATAATATACCCAGTTAACTTTAATAAATATTTTACATTAATACTCGTATGTTTCATTTAGTACCTGAAGATGCAGCACAAGATTGATATTGTATTGAATTTTTTGTTTATTCATTAACAATCTTAGTTTACTTGTGATCGCTGATTCTGACACTGTGCTCTGGGATAATTTTATCTTTTACACAGTTTATCGTCTCTTCTTACTTACACCCATCCAACTGCAGTATCTAATGTCTCCATAACTTTTTCTTCCAGATCTAACACAAATATTTAAAACTATTATTACAATACTATTATTAGATTAGATGACTAATTACATTACAACAAAATAGGTATAATNTCTTAGTTTAGTTGTGATCGCTAATTCTGACACTGTGATCTGGGATAATTTTATCTTTTACACAGTTTATCGTTTCTTCTTACTTACACCCATCCAACTGCAACTGTTTCTAAATGTCATAAATGTTGGCATTTAAACCCAAAACCGCTACAACCCCCTATGGGAAATTTACCTATCACTCGTTTATCTCAAGTTAAACCGTTTTCAATTGTCGGTGTCGACTTCGGGGGTCCTTATATGATAACGTTAAAAAGGATTAGGGGTGCAAAAACTCATAAGGCTTACATTTGTTTATTCGTTTGTTTTAACACTAAAGCACTCCATTTAGAATTGGCCACGGAGTTGTCTACCGAATGTTTTCTAGCCGCACTACGACGATTTGTTGCCCGTCGTGGACGCTGTTCGCGCATTTTCAGCGATTGCGGTAGTAACTTTCAGGGCGCAAGCAAGTATTTGTCCAATCTTATGATGAATGCTTCTAATACAGAGAAAATTCATTGGCAATTCAACCCACCGTCCGCACCTCACTTTGGAGGTCTCTGGGAAGCGGGTATAAAGTCGGTAAAAACTCATCCTTCTCGTGTTATTGGACAGCAAATTTTAACCTATGAGGAATTCTATATAGTCCTTACGCAAATTGAAGCCTTGTTAAATTCACGCCTTCTGTGCCCGCTCAGCTCTGATCCTAACGATATTACCGCTTTGACTCCAGGTCATTTTTTAACGCTAGAACCGCTATCTGCACTTCCCGACGATGATTTACAGGAAATTCCCTTGAATCGTCTTAATAAATAAATCTGTTAATAGATATGCAAACTGACTTGTGTAAAAATATCAGATCGATAGACAACGTAGTTTTTTTGAAAAATGAATTTAAAAATTATGCTCTTTTACACAGGCTCTTATGGGAGTTGGGAAAAAACTTTAATCAAACGTGAATATTGCTTTTAAAAATGGTTAGGATCGGGAAAATAAAATTGTAATTAAAGAATTAAATATTACTAAACATTTTAAAACAATAAAAATATGCACTTACAATGTAATTATTGAGATAATGGAANCACAAAATGAGTACACAGGATGTTTCTGAATAAGTGTATTCCTGGAAGAGTGATAGAGATGACGACAGTCAAAATTCAGTCAATAAAAACACCACACATTCATTGAAAACCGTTGCTAGAACTAAAATCTCTGTACAACGTGACTATTTGCATCATACCCATAGTTATAAAAATTTAGTATGCTGTCTCTAATAAATCAACATTCATCCGTAAAAAGCACCTTGCTTGTAAAGTCTGGATCTTGTGCTATTTGACGTCGAAACCACTGGCAAAATTCCACACGGGGCAAAAAATCATTGTTGTTTAATGCCTGAACCCTTTGTCCATGATAGGGGTGCAATAATGGTTTCCGTAGTACACGCCACACGGTACTGTTAGTATTATACGCCGCCTAAGTAATACTGCAATACACAACGCACATGCACAAGATGCACAGGGTCGGCTTACATTTATGGTTAATTTTCTTAATTAATTGTCTCGATAACAGAAGCACCATCAGTTGCTTAAAAGTTGCTCATTTTCTTGCCCTCTATTACCCTTTTCAATTAACGCACTTATCTCAGAAACACCCTGTATATATGGAATACGTAAATATTACATTTGTGCAAGGTCACTACTTCTCAATGTTTAGGTCTTCAAAGACATATAATATTGCCATTTTTAAAAAATACAACGATGACATTGTACAAACCAAAATAATAATACCTCTAAATTTTAAACCATTATCATTGTTTATTATTTGTATATCCTTCATTTAAGTTTGGTCATCACAACAGCATTTAAAATGAGGCCGTTTTCGCGAGACAACTGTGCCGTCACACCGAGCATTGTGAGCTGTATCGTAACCTCACCAAGCATAGCATGCCGGTGCTATATGTATGCCTTCAAAGACTGGTAATATTGCCAGAAACCAGAAACAATCCCGATCGTCTTTGCAATATACATTTTTTTATAACACAGCGATGACATTGTATAGACCAAAATAACAATATCTCCAAATTGTGCATTTGCTTTGTTTATTATTTGTGTATTCATTATAAAAGTTTGGTCACCACCACCAACAGCATTTAAAATGGAAGCCGTTTCCGCGCGAAAACTGTGACGTCACACCGTGCGTGTATTATAACCTAACCTAACCAAGCATTACAAACCGCTAGGTACTATATGTATATCTTGTACTCTTGGATTCAGTTTATTAAAATTAAAACGCGTGTGTAATTATGCATTATGGATATGAATTTTTATTTCACTTTTATGATACTGTTTAGTTGGAAGTTTTTATTTTGTATTTCTAACAGTCTTTGTGCAGTAATAAGACCGTTGCAACAGTAGAAAGAATATTTGTAAGAGTTCTTGTGGAGCCCAAAAGGCGAAAACTGGTTAAGAGAAAGAATAATATACACAGTTAAATAAATATTTTACACCAACATGTTTCATTTAGTACCTGAAGATGCAGCACAAGATTGATATTGTATTGAATTTTTTGTTTATTCATTAACAATCTTAGTTTACTTGTGATCGCTGATTCTGACACTGTGCTCTGGGATAATTTTATCTTTTACACAGTTTATCGTCTCTTCTTACTTACACCCATCCAACTGCAGTATCTAATGTCTCCATAACTTTTTCTTCCAGATCTAACACAAATATTTAAAACTATTATTACAATACTATTATTAGATTAGATGACTAATTACATTACAACAAAATAGGTATAATGGAATGTTAGGTTATGTTTTAGTTACTTAGAAGTTATGGCCGTTTTTTTAGCACTTTTTTAGGTAATCAAATTTAGATGTTAAATCGATAATAGTCATTGAGATTAATCTAAAGGAACACGTGCTTACCTTATTTGTTTTTATCTTCAGGTTCAAATTCATTGCTCATACACAGCAACCACCATACTGCCCACAATAGGAAAATTGTCAAATTGGACCATTATAAATCCTTTTTCATCATTATTGTTAATAAAGTTTACAGAAACTACATAATATGGCTTATTAGCACAATGAAATGAAATATAGGTTAGTAAATGATAACGTAGCATGTGACGTGTCGATGTCGATAGAACGGTGTAACGTCACAACCAGTGAGAATCTGTTTTGCTGCCGCGACAAATTTTGTATTAATGATCGGTGTGAATGTTTCATAAGAAAATATTTAAATTTTGCTTTTATATGAGTTTTGTATTAGTTTTAATTTATCTCCTAACAGTAGTTAAGACACCAAAAACAGCTAGATTATTCATCTGTTGCCTCACTTATAGCTCGGGGTTTTCGTCGGCTAGTCATAGACGTGTTCGTCGTAAATAAATAAATAAACAGGTACGTATAAATAAAAATAAATAAATTTGTCTACTTTATCAGCGAAAGGTCGTTTTTTACTCCTTGGCACGTTCGACATTATATTAATTAGAATATTAAAACGCGTATCCACGAAGCAAACGCGAAGCCAATAACTGCCGTTATTACCGGTTCCGTACGATGCGCTGTAGCGAAAGGCCGATGCGACGCGACAGCTATGAACATCCGACCTAGTCCCGAGCTCTACTAATGAGAACTAGTAAGTTCGAAACCGGTATATTTCTGGTGTGTTCGGCTGATGAAGATATTGTGGGTATAATTCAAAGCTGGTAGGAGCATATACCCTGCAGAGTAGTCCTTCCCGCAATAGAATCAGTTTAAATGAAGAGATGTTCATCATACGTCTGTAAAACCAGAACAAAGCTTCAAGATTGTTCGTACAATAAATTGGTCTACTGGATGTTACAAGTAAGACCGGATGCTGCTAATTCAATTCCTCCTTATTATAAGATTTACAGCTGCACCAGCAAGTTCCCAACTTTCCGCCACTACCCACCCATTAACAACGCTGTTTACCGACCAAGTCTATCCGCGCAAATAAATTTCTGCCATTGTAATTTCAGCGTTCGATAGCGATCCGCATTCGCATGAGCTGCGCTGTACTCCAATTAATTTCGGTTTTAATCCAATGTTTTCGGTACTTGTACCGCAAAAATAATTATCAACGTTAGTTATGATGTTCTATCGGTGAGCATATGCCAGGGCCAGAGCCGTAATTGATAATAAAAAAGCTTTGTGTCGCCGGATTCACCGGCATGTAATTAAAATTCCTTGCAAAAAGTAGCAAACTAATAAAATTCCTGCCGCCCCACTCATGATTTCGCAAAAGCCCACTCCTGATTTTGTCACGTCCCACTTCTGATTTTATTACGTCCCACTTCTGATTATATGAGCTATAAAACATGGCAATTACATTTTTATCTTTTCTTTACTGGCAGTAAACCTTAAGTACCTTGTTTAGTATAAGTAGTTGCGGGGCAAAGAGCGACAAGAGTTGTTTAACCGAGGCAAAGGCCAATTTATTTTCTTTCTTTCCGAAGCCTATGCGCGTCACGTCCGTCCCGGGAAAAAAATCCATTCGGCGAAACAAACAAGCTGCTTTCGAAAAACGGCGCACAAAAACCGGTCACTCAGGCGCAGCGCGATAAATAAATTGACACTTAAACTCAACTAATCAACTTCCTTTCATCACCCCTGCTGGAAAACAAAACTGGTGGGCGCCTATATATCGGCGATGCTCTTTTGTTATTTTCGGCTGCTGTGACATCTTGATAAATGATGGCTCAAAGCGCTCGATTTAATCCTGATGTATTGTGTACAAATTTTATTTTTTTTCCTCTTTTTCCGGATGAAGCGGACCAGGTGGCGTTATTAAAACGTACAGGGTGTTCTAGAAAAACTGAAAGGTCATATTTTGGGCTAATACTCTTGTAGCGGATGTAACTCAAGCGTAGAATGGTCTATTGTGCTTGTAGTATCAATGGGTTTGTCTTGAGTAACAGTAAATGGTGTACTTAGTGTATCACATCAAATATATGTTTTTTTTTAGAGAAACACGTTTTTCGTGAGTTACTCACATTATTTTTCATGATTATTGAGTAATACAGAATTTGGCAAAGCCGTAATCCAAACTGATGTTTTAATATCCTGCTATAAATGATTTATGAGCTACACAGCTCATGTAAATATTATAATCACACCTCTGTTGACAAACATGTGACATTGTCCTATGCAACTTGCATTAATGTCCCGTCACAAATCAAATACGGGTCGATTTGAATACGTTTCCCGTCTGTATTGATCAGGTGCTTTATGGTTATTAGTGCCATGTAATCTCATTAATATTAAAGCATATTGTGGCAAATTCTTATTTATTGTATACCCACAGTATTCATGCCAGCGATATAAAAAGTCAAGCAACGCTGATCGTGTTTGGTATTTGGATGGTTGACCATCCAGGGAAGGCTCGTGATGCTCGTTCACCTTCTAGTGGCTTGTATGTCGGTGTATTTACACAAGCTATATACATGTAGACATACTATCCCTCGGAAAGGACAAAAACCTATGTCTAAGCAATGTTAGGCAAGTAAAAAGTCCATACTCAACGACAATGCGGGAGTTCGGTAAAATTTCCAGGTTGAGGGTTGCTTGTCTCCTGGCGTCAGTGTTCTGCCATAGTAGCAGAAATAGGTCGACGTAAAATAACCAAAAAGCAAAGCAAACGATTAGGTTCATCTAAGATATCTAGTAGAACCCAAAGCAGTGACAACAGTTCAAACTAATTAAAAAAAAAGTTAGCAAGAAAATTCTAAAAGGAAAAGGCCTGGAAGAAAATTGTCTCCACAAAAGGACTTAGGCAACCCACATTACATTATTACGAAGATTTGGTCGTCGTCCTACCAACATTGCAAAATAGGAGACACAAAATACCCAGTGGGACAAATAAGTACAAGGGAATGGAGATACCGGATGTCTCAAAAAAGAGTGGAAGGACAGAAAACGAACTCAAACTAGAGTATGTAAAAGTGAGTTAAATAGTAATAAATATTGATGTGAAATGAGATATTTAATGATGATTTTTGTTGCTCTCCGCGCCTTTATCACTTGTATCAAATTCGAGTCAGATGTAGTTATGTCGATTCTCAGATACCAATGAAATAGTAATTTTTAAAAGAAATATTTTTGGGCTGAGGTATTCAATCTTTTGTATCTGAAGAATCGGTGGTTGTTGTATGGCCACTGTTTTCTGGGACACTCTGTATATTTAGCAAATTTAAAATATAAGATCACAGGTTCTAGAAGTTTTTGTACAGTCCACAATTTTGATAATGGACGAGAGTTCTCAATAAAATGTTTATCTCCCAATGTAAAAATAGAAAATTTCCAAAGAAGTGGTAATGTTAAGGAGGAGGCCGTGCTGTAACAAAAGAAATAGTCAGGATGGACTCTTTCATAAAGTCTGTACTGTTTTAAAGAAAGTTTTCAACATAAATAATTCTAGTTCGCGTTCGTGGACATCTTCTGTATAAAACGACCATCCTTTGCCTCCGTGAGACGTCTCCTTACAAAGTGACGGAGAGGAGCGTCAGGCGACGGCGGCGGCGGCGGCGGGAGGTGCGTATCTGGGAAGACGTATCAATCATCCGCGTAGTGACGAAAATACATTAATAAATCAAGAAACAGCCGAGGGGACCTTTTCCGTCTCATATAAGGCGAAAGAATGCTTAATAACGGCGTCGGATCGCGTCAGATTCCGTCCCGGCGTCAGTCAGATGTTTTTATGGGTCTGATTAACGATGTTTTGATTTCGTTTTTCGGGATGTTGATGACTTCTCCCTCCCCTAAGAACCGCGGAAGATGTAACCTTCGTTGTTTTTGAATCTAAAGATCCTCATTAGTATAAGTTCTTAGTATAATTTCGGCGCAAACGGGCATAAGAAGTATATCAAAATTCATATCCATATCTAATGTAATTCTAGAGATATGAAACAAAAACTTATTGTTAGCTGACATCTTTGAACAACTAAAGCTTTCTCGTGGCTAATTTTGGAACTCATGGTCATATGATTTTTTTCATGGTTTCATGTATAGAATCATACTTCAAGTTTAAAATTTATGGATATAGAGTAAGGATCACTCCGTATAAATTTGAAATATGGTCACTTAAGAATACCCAGTACGGCTGCTGTAATATTCAATATACAGGGTGGCCAAATGAAAACGAAACAGAGCCATTTTCAGGAACTACATCAAGATTGTAGAAAAACGCTCACAATCAGACCTGTCGACATTCTTTGCTGGTATTTTTGACTCCGCCACTTTCACCCCCAAGCAAGGGTAAGCATCACCCCAAAATATTTAAATGGCATTGGGGGTTGAGTAATATTTCTTTTGAAAGCTCTTACAATTCTCTTTACAACAGACTTTAAATTTTATAATTCCGCCCAATACTTTGAAAAAAATTTACATTTTAAAATTTAAATTATGTTTAGTTGCTTACTTACTACTTAGTTGATTAAATGTTCAAACTGATGACCGCCCGCTTCCATACAAGAATAAAGATTTTGTTCGAAACGTTCGCGCACATTCCGAAGCATTTCCGGAGTGATTCGACGGCATTCGTCGACGATTCTTTGACGCAAATCTTCCAGCGACGCTGGCTGTGTTTTATAGATTTTACTTTTTAGGTATCCCCACAAAAAGAAATCAAGGGGCGATAAATCCGGTGATCGTGGAGGCCACTCAATGCTGCCTCTTCTCCCAATCCAATTCCGTAGAAAACGTTGGTCCAAATACTGACGGACAATTAACGCATAATGCGGAGGAGCACCGTCCTGTTGAAAAATCAAATGATCTTCATCATACTCTGGAACATTTTCAATAATATCAGTCAAGGCAGGGTCAATAGCGTCTTCCAGTAATTGCAAATACATTTGGCCAGTCAAATTACCAGGTAGAAAAAAAGGACCCACCAGCCGGTCACCGAAAATTCCAGCCCATACATTTAATTTTTCCGGTTGCTGTGTATGCACCTCGTGAAAAACTCTTGGGTTTGAATCGGACCAATAGCGGCAATTGTGACGATTTACCGTCCCGTTCAAGAAAAAACTGCATTCATCAGAAAAACAGATGTTAAAAAGGAACTGTGGATCGTTCCCTGCTCGCTCACTCATTATTTCGCAAAATTGCAAACGGCGGTCATAATCATCCTCATGAAGTTCCTGGACTAAATGTATTTTGTATGGATGGAATTTATTCTTCTTCAAAATGGTTTGTATGCTAGTTCGATTGATCCCAGACACAGATGCCAGCTGCCTCGTACTTAATGTAGGATCAAGATGAACTTGTCCCAAAACTGCAACTTCACTAGCTTCATTAACTATAGGTTTTTCAATTTCTCGTTTTTTATTGGCTACGTTCCCTGTCTCTTGAAATTTTTTTACTAACTCTAGAACATACTTCCTCCTGACATGTCGATCTTGATGTTGTTCATTAAATAGCTGAGCTGTTCTATTCGCACATTTATTGTTCATAAAGTAAAGCGAAATGATATCTACCCTTTCCGCAATGGAATAAACCATAGTGTTTAATTTTCAAAAACACAATTAAATAAACTACCAACCAACGCTTCCAAATAATACTAGAAAATAATTTGGAATCCACTAATTTTACGTTCATTGTGTGTGTATAGCATTCATTTCTGTTTTTTACAATTGTGTTTTTTTTTACGAAAGTGATAACAAATCGCCAAAAACCAATGTAACGCAAGAAATACTAAATTTATACCATTGGCGTACTTAACTCGAATGACTGACATTTTTACCGTTACTAATTGTTTGTACATAAGTTTCAACTTTAAAATCAAAATTCTTAATAAGTATTGGGCGGAATTATAAAATTTAAAGTCTGTTGTAAAGAGAATTGTAAGAGCTTTCAAAAGAAATATTACTCAACCCCCAATGCCAATTAAATATTTTGGGGTGATGCTTACCCTTGCTTGGGGGTGAAAGTGGCGGAGTCAAAAATACCAGCAAAGAATGTCCCACTTTAATCTAAAATCAACGGGTCTGAGCGTTTTTGTACAATCTTAACGCAGTTCCTGAAAATGGCTGTTTCGTTTTCATTTGGCCACCCTGTATTTTGTACTATTTTAATTGTATTGGACTGATTCAAACAAATTCAAAATATCCAAAAAAAAATGTTTTTATTTTATCGAATGAGGTTAAGCAATTTTTTAAATTTGTATGAATTAATAACTAATAATAAATAAATTCGAAAGCTAATAAGAAATGCTTTTTTATGTAAAAGAAAATATCTTTTATTCTTTTCTTTTTTTTTCTTCCTCAAATTTTTGCCCACTATTTTTCTTTACTTTTGTTTTGTGAAATAATTTTCTAGTTCTTTTAGATGAATTATTGCGTATTCCCATCAAAATTCTATTAAAAAAAATCCTTTGGCATTCAGTGATTTTCATGCGATGAACCCTGGACTTGTTTATTCAATTTATAACCCCACAATTCATTCACCTAGCTTCCCAGTGCATCTCACAGCAACCCCGGGACCTGCCAACCAAAGTCCATCCCTCAGTCTCTAATTAGAACGCCGGATATCAGCCCTATACAGTTTTGACGGCAATCAATCGGAGTGATTGATCAACAAAAACGCTCGTAATAGCTTATTTACATGTATCCCAGTGCTGCGATGATGACGGCACAAATCCAGGTGGTGTGAAATGGCCTGCTCGAAAGTTTATATCGCTGGGGTCGTCGCTTTACATGGTCTGCCATTCATTAAGCCGACATGAGTGATATGGTGTCGTTACCGATTGGTAGCGTTGTCAACTGAGTCGAATAATAGGTTTTCAGTACCGACATAAACGGCGCGGGACAAAAAAATGCGTCGAAAGTTCGCTCGTGTGTAATGAAAATGCAAAAGTCTCCATAAAGCTGTCAAAAGCGTCGAAAAATAATTTCCATTGAAACTTCAAATTATTTTTTTAGATAATCAGGTGTTCGATATCTCAAAATATAAAAAAATATACTTCGTATTGCGAATTGCGAAGTCATAAAACTGCTTGTTTTATGCGAAGGAATACCCGCATATTTTTTTTAAAACTGGTATAATTTAAACCCATAGTCCAGGAAAGTTAGATATAAAAAGACGGAATAAGCGAACTTTTTTACTCTGAGATTTTTTTTATAGAAAAATGTAGGTTTTGAGGTCCAAAAACATGTGTCACACACTCGCAACCTTTAGGAATATACAGCGTTTTGAGATAAAGACATACTGTATATCGAGGGCGTAATATCAGAAGGGCGTACGAACCAAATCTGAAATTTTACAGGCATACGCCTTTCTGATATTATAGTTTTGCGAAATTGGTTCATACACCTAAGTAAAATGTGTTAGAATAGTGTTGATGTTTATGAATATACAGGGTTTCCCGAAATTAATGGGACACAGAGCAAGAGTATAGTCCTTACATCAAAATAATGCGATTAAGCCAAACTTACCTTGGTCCATTTGTGACTAATAAAAAAGTTACAGGGCGTTAAAGTTGAAATTTTGAATTCGAAATTCTTAAAATTCTTAGAAAGTTTTCAAAGGATTCTTTTGAAAATTTGGATTAGGGGGTTTTCTGGGACGAGAAAAACGAATCCGTACTTAATTTTGCTGTAGACGCTAGAGGGCGCTACGAAATGTACTCTTGGTTGATAAAAACTGGTTATAACTTTTTTATCAGTGTGTGTACGAAAGTTTTAATAGAAAAATATTGTTCTCCTATCTATTTTTCACAAATAAGGGATACTTGTTTTATGTCGATAAATTTAACCGTTTTCGATTTATTTCTTGTTTTTCTATTGGATGCAATAAAATAAAATAAAATAAAAGTTTGTAGTTACTTACGTAAAAAACTAAAGATTATTTTTAATAATAATTTAATTACATTCAGGTGGCTACATTAAATTCTCAATATGACCCCCGTTTACATTAATACACAATCTTATTCGTTTGATAAATGATTGTCTAATATTAAATAGTGTTTCTTCATTTCTTAATAAAT
>NW_019416900.1:161695-165971 GCF_000390285.2 Anoplophora glabripennis | reverse complement strand
ATTATGCGTTAATTGTCCGTCAGTATTTGGACCAACGTTTTCTACGGAATTGGATTGGGAGAAGAGGCAGCATTGAGTGGCCTCCACGATCACCGGATTTATCGCCCCTTGATTTCTTTTTGTGGGGATACCTAAAAAGTAAAATCTATAAAACACAGCCAGCGTCGCTGGAAGATTTGCGTCAAAGAATCGTCGACGAATGCCGTCGAATCACTCCGGAAATGCTTCGGAATGTGCGCGAACGTTTCGAACAAAATCTTTATTCTTGTATGGAAGCGGGCGGTCATTAGTTTGAACATTTAATCAACTAAGTAGTAAGTAAGCAACTAAACATAATGTAAATTTTAAAATGTAAATTTTTTCAAAGTATTGTGCGGAATTATAAAATTTAAAGTCTGTTGTAAAGAGAATTGTAGAGAGAATTTCAGGAACTGCTTCAAGATTGTACAAAAACGCTCAGACCCGTTGATTTTAGATTAAAGTGGGATATTCTTTGCTGGTATTTTTGACTCCGCCACTTTCACCCCCAAGCAAGGGTAAGCATCACCCCAAAATATTTAATTGGCATTGGGGGTTGAGTAATATTTCTTTTGAAAGCTCTTTCTTCCTCAAATTTTTTCCCACTATTTTTCTTTACTTTTGTTTTGTGAAATAATTTTCTAGTTCTTTTAGATGAATTATTGCGTATTCCCATCAAAATTCTATTAAAAAAAATCCTTTGGCATTCAGTGATTTTCATGCGATGAACCCTGGACTTGTTTATTCAATTTATAACCCCACAATTCATTCACCTAGCTTCCCAGTGCATCTCACAGCAACCCCGGGACCTGCCAACCAAAGTCCATCCCTCAGTCTCTAATTAGAACGCCGGATATCAGCCCTATACAGTTTTGACGGCAATCAATCGGAGTGATTGATCAACAAAAACGCTCGTAATAGCTTATTTACATGTATCCCAGTGCTGCGATGATGACGGCACAAATCCAGGTGGTGTGAAATGGCCTGCTCGAAAGTTTATATCGCTGGGGTCGTCGCTTTACATGGTCTGCGATTCATTAAGCCGACATGAGTGATATGGTGTCGTTACCGATTGGTAGCGTTGTCAACTGAGTCGAATAATAGGTTTTCAGTACCGACATAAACGGCGCGGGACAAAAAAATGCGTCGAAAGTTCGCTCGTGTGTAATGAAAATGCAAAAGTCTCCATAAAGCTGTCAAAAGCGTCGAAAAATAATTTCCATTGAAACTTCAAATTATTTTTTTAGATAATCAGGTGTTCGATATCTCAAAATATAAAAAAATATACTTCGTATTGCGAATTGCGAAGTCATAAAACTGCTTGTTTTATGCGAAGGAATACCCGCATATTTTTTTTAAAACTGGTATAATTTAAACCCATAGTCCAGGAAAGTTAGACATAAAAAGACGGAGTAAGCGAACATTTTTACTCTAAGATTTTTTTATAGAAAAATGTAGGTTTTGAGGTCCAAAAACATGTGTCACACACACGCAACCTTTTGAAACATACAGCGTTTTGAGACAAAGACATACTGTATATGTATATAGGGTGAAAAGTCATGTTAAAAATGAAGGTGATATACAGGGGAGGTCAAAATAGTTGTAATAAAAAAAAATCCTATCGGGCTTAATTGAGGAGTTATTCGCCTTCAAAGAAAGAAGTTTGAAAAACAAATTCCAATTATAAATTCTAAGTCGTTACCATGACAACAATGAAATTTGGGCAAGTAACTCATGTAANATTTATCAAACGAATAAGATTGTGTATTAATGTAAGCGGGGGTCATATTGAGAATTTAATGTAGCCACCTGAATGTAATTAAATTATTATTAAAAATAATCTTTAGTTTTTTACGTAAGTAACTACAAACTTTTATTTTATTTTATTTTATTGCATCCAATAGAAAAACAAGAGATAAATCGGAAACGGTTAAATTTATCGACATAAAACAAGTATCCCTTATTTGTGAAAAATAGATAGAACAATATTTTTCTATCAAAACTTTTGTACACACACTGATAAGATAGTTATAACCAGTTTTTATCAACCAAGAGTACATTTCGTAGCGCCCTCTAGCGTCTACAGCAAAATTAAGTACGGACTCGTTTTTCTCGTCCCAGAAAACCCCCTAATCCAAATTTTCAAAAGAATCCTTTGAAAACTTTCTAAGAATTTTAAGAATTTCGAATTCAAAATTTCAACTTTAACGACCTGTAACTTTTTTATTAGCCACAAATGGACTAAGATAAGTTTGGCTTAATCGCATTATTTTGATGTAAGGAATCTGATCTTGCTGTATGTCCCATTAATTTCAGGACACCCTGTATACGCCCTTCTGATATATTAAGCGAATTGATTAAATGAGGTCATACACCCTAAAAACCCAAAACCGACTATAGTGGCTCTTACGCCCTTCTGATGTGACGCCCTTGATATGTATACAGAGTATCCGGAAAGGTCATGTTAAAAATGAAGGGGAGGTCAAGATAGTTGTAGTACTTCATAAAAAAAAATCCTATTGGGCTTAGTTGTGGAGTTATTCGCCTTCAAAGAAATAAGTTTGAAAAACAAATTCCAATTATAAATTCTAAGTCGTTACCATGACAACAATGAAATTTAGACAATTAAAGTAACTCATGGTGTTCATTTCTAAGTTTAAATTGATATTCAATATGCCTGGATTATACAGCAGCAGACGAAATTATCCGTTTAAATTTATACATCTTTGACAGCGTTGCCAAATTTGGAATTTTTCTTTCATAGTTTGATTCCTCTCTCACTTAAAAAAATATATACCGTATATCAGTCGATATCTTTTACCGTTTCTTGAGAAAATCGAATTTTATTAACTACATACATGTATTATAACATCTTGGTTTCTTTAGAAATTGAGTTGACTGTCAACAAGTATGTATTAGCAGTTAGATATTTGTCATAAATCATTTTAACACCATTTATTGATTCAATATCATGGAGTATTTTAGCTATGAAGAATTTGCAGATATTCATCTAACGTACGAACTTGCAGAATGTAATGCTTCTGAAGCTGTTCGGATTTACGCCAATCGCTTTCCAAATAGAATTTGCATATTTGATGTGCCGAAAACCCCCATGCTATTATTCAGACAAAACACCAACAAAAATGTATCATCAATGTATGGATGGGAATAATTGGAAACTACTTAGTGGGACCACATATCATTGACGACACTTTAAATAGGGATAAATACTTATATTTACTGCAAGAACACCTTAACCCGTCATTGGAAGACATACCTTTAAATATTTGAAATAACATGTGGCTTATGCCCGATGGTACACCACCCCATTTTAGCAGGGCAGTAAGGGCTTATTTAAATACCACATTTCCCAATCGATGGATCGGTCGAGGTAGTCCTTTTTCGTGGCTGCCTCGGTTTCCCGATCTTAATCCTCTCGATTTTTTTCTTTGGGTCATCTTAAAAGTCTTGATTATCAAATTCTTATAAATAATAGGGATGAATGATTAAATCGAATAATTACATACGCTAGAAATGATCACCACATGGTATTTCGAGTACCTACAGCGGCAGAGGTGATTGAGCAATTTCAGAAAATACATTGAAGTTCAAGATGCACATATTGAACATCTTACTTAACAATTCTCTTTTTTTCTTTCAATTCTATAGAAACCAAAATTTTTACAAAAACGTTAGTATCACACTTTTGATACATTTTGATACATGTATGTTGTTAATAAAATTCGATTTCCTCAAAAACGGTACAAGACATCGACTGATATACAGTATACCTTTTTTTTAACAAAGTGAGCGAGGAATCGAATTATGGAAGAACAATGTCAAATTTCTAGCAGGAGAAGATAAGGTCAGCGGCCCCAAAAAGGTATTTTGAAAATGACTTGTGTGGTAACATCGGCAAGATATAAATCTACCATTGACACAAATTCAGCCTCGCATCTCGCTGCGTTCTGGTGATAATTGATCAAATAGGCGCTAGAGCGGGTATTTTTCGAAATAGTTTTTTTCGAAAACTATTGCAGCTATCCTAATGAAACTAAAACTGTTCGATAGTGGTGGTGGCATAAAAGTGATAGGTAAACAAAACACAATGCACACACGCGACTAGCTGGAAAGCGACAGGTTTCGTCTTGTTCTCTAAAAACGTTGTAGTTCCACAAACAATTTTCATCTGTTTATGTCAAAATCAAAGTCTTCCTTACATTTTTAACTACTACCTAATATATTTTTGAGTAACAAA